>NC_091951.1:125377852-125677852 GCF_031021105.1 Erythrolamprus reginae | reverse complement strand
CATGCCCAGCACCAGCATGTATTGGACGCCATACGTCCAGTCGCCACTGTCTGTGCCTCCGCCTTGGAGCTCCCGCTCACAGCCGACTGCCCTGCCGCCATGTCGCAGCTACTGCCTGGTGCTGCTGCTGTCGGCGCCCTCCTGCTCCTATTCAATCCCTGTACATGGTGTACGAGAGAGAAAGAGAGAGAGAGAGAGATAGCAAGAGAGAGAGAGAAAGAAAGAGCAAGACAGAGAGAGAGAGCAAGACAGAGAGAGAGAGAGAGCAAGACACAGAGAGAATACCACCAGAGCTTCCTGGCCCCACTTGCCCCTGCAAGTCCAAGAGCTGCAAAGCTCACCTGCTTCTGTCGGGCCCCAAAGCTCACCTGCTGCCCCCACCAGGGAAGCTCCAGCCAGGTGGGGTGCTGCAGCTGCGGGAAAGGCCGCCTCCAAAGCCAAAGTGCGGAAGCTCAGTGCCTCCCTGGAAGGGCTGTGCGCGCATTTGCTTCAAACTTTTTGCAAACTTTGCCAGGCTTTGGGATTGGGGGGGGGGGACCAGCTCCAAAATCGGGATATTTTTGAACCACCACGAGATGCGGGGGAAATCATACAAAAGTGGGACTGTGCCGCTAAAGGCGGGACATTGGGTCACCTTATGCTACCGGATAGTAAAACATCTAAAGATTAAAAGCTGAAAGGCCCTAAAAGCAATAATATTTGGGGGAGGGGGGAACCATTTCAGTTAAAGTGACAACAAGCATAATGGACCTTAACTGACTTTCTTTAGAAATCCTTTCCAAGCATAATTTATAATATCAAATATCCTGTCCACGGAACAAGATTGACAGAAACAATTGACAGATTTAAACTGGGAATTGTATGAAAGAATGTTTTTCTTGAGATGCTCCAATTCTGGATCATCTACGAATACCTGAAAGCAGCTTCCATAACTTTGAAAAATGTACACATTTCAGGATATGGCCAAGCAAGAAAAGCAATGATAAGAAAAAGTACCACAAATTGCATAGCTTCAGAAATGAACATTTTGCATTGTGTATAAATATTTTGGGCTTCAAGAACATATCTGAGTTACATCTCTATAACAACCAAAGTCTAAAATAAAGAAGGGAATAAATTAAGGTCAAGATCAAGAAATGTAATTTGATCTGAAGACATGTACATTTAAAATAAACAGTCATATACTCTAATTCAAGGTTATGGGAAGAAGCCAAAAATCTCACCTGACTAAGGAAATGCAGCAAAAATGGGAATGCAACCGGTAATGTTTTAAACAGATATAAAAAAGGTAAGCCATGCTAAGATTTTGGGTACAAATACCTAAGAAATCCAGCTGCAATAAAGATAAAAGGAAAGAGGCTTTCTAACCAAAATAAGGGATCAAATGAGCCACGTGCCAACCTCACGTTTGAATTGAATCATGCTGTTTGCATTGTTTCTTTCAGCAATAGTTCCCGGAGTGATGTACTCTTACTGTAACCACTCTTAACTTCCTCAAACACTCCAACCTGTAATCACTTGCACTTGTGGTAGCCTTGAAAAGCTGAGCACATGCAGAGATCATCAAGAGACAATCAATGATCCCTGGAGCTAATCGATATGATGGGGGCGGGGCGGGCAACAAGTATTCATTCAAGGCTATTGTTGAGAGCATCTTCAAACAAAAAGAAATTCTCTTGACTGCACACCAAAGAGAATGAAATGGGTTGATAGAGCTCCTTCCCCCAGAGCTGCTGTTAGGGGAAACAAAACCAAATAGGCACAGAGCTATAAAAGAATCCGACAACACTCTAAAATGAGAACATTGTTAAAAAAAAAAAAAAAGCACAGAGCCAGTAGCTAGTTCTGCTTCCTAGACTTGCACATGGGGTCACTCCAATAGAGCTTTCTCACTGTGGAACACTCCATCAATTTTGCAGGACACTCACCTTATCTTTCAGACACCAGATTAATAAGTAGATTTTATTAATATGTTTGTTTGTTTAATTTGACCTATATGCCGCCTAATCCTACAGCACAAAGGGGCAGCTCACAACAATAAAACAACACAGTAGAAAGTCAAATTCAATCATTAATAACAATAAGAAACCCTTGAACTAATCAATACAATCATATGCTCACACATGTCAATCAGAACATGTTTTGGCCGGGATTAAGATCTTAATTCTCATGGCCCCCAGCCCTGCCGGCAGAGCCAGGTTTTCAAGGCTTTTTGGAAGGCGAGTAGGGTGGAGGCAGTATGGACCTCAGGGGGTAGCTGGTTCCAAAAAGCTGGGACCGCAACAGAGTAGAGCCTCCCCCGTGGGCCCACCAACCGGAAGTGCTTAGTTGACAGGACCCGGAGAAGGCCAACCCTGTGGGATCTAACTGGTCTCTGGGAGGTATGCAGCACGAGACAGTGCCATAAATAGTCTGGTCCTAAGCCATGTATCATAAAGCTCCTGTCCAATCACGTCTGACTTTGGGGGTGGTGTTCGTCTCCATTTCTTCGCCAAGGAAATAGACTTGTCTGAAGACATTTCCTTGGTCATGTGGCTATATGAGGTAGCACATGGAATCCTGTTACCTTCTCACCAAAGTGGTACCTATTCATCTACTTGCATTTGCAAGTTTGGAAACATGAACAGGAGTTATGGCATTTGGGGCAAATAATAATAATAATTTATTGGATTTGTATGCCGCCCCTCTCCGCAGACTCGGGGTGGCTAACAACAATAATAAACACAACATGTACAATCCAATAATAAAAAACAACTAAAAACCCCTATTATAAAACCAAACATACACACAAACATACCATGCATAACTTGTAATGGCCTAGGGGGAAGAGCTATCACAACTCCCCCATGCCTGGCGATATAAATGAGTCTTGAGGAGTTTACGAAAGACAGGGAGGGTGGGGGCAGTTCTAATCTCCAGGGGGAGTTGGTTCCAGAGGGTCGGGGCCACCACAGAGAAGGCTCTTCCCCTGGGGCCCACCAAACGACATTGTTTAGTCGACGGGGCCCAGAGAAGGCCAACTCTGTGGGACCTTATCGATTGCTGGGATTCATGCTGTAGCAGGCGGTTCCGGAGGTAATCTGGTCCATTGCCATGTAGGGTTTTAAAGGTCATGACCAACACTTCGAATTGTGACCGGAAACTGATCAGCAGCCAATGCAATAATGGAAGCTCACCTTGTCGTATGGTGCTCAGGTCTCAAATCCAGTCTGCCTGCTTTCTAGCAGACAAGCTCTGTATCTTTAACCACTGAGCCATCATGCCCCTGTATGTTATATTGTATATTACCATATTTTTGGAGTATAAGATGCACTTTTCTCCCCAAAAGAGGGTGAAAATCTGGGTGCGTGTTATACTCCGAATGTAGCTCTGCCCACAGGTTGCATTTTTGGATGGTTCCAAGTGGTGGAGTGCCTAATTTCCACATGGAGCCTGATTCCAGTAGTATTACAAGAAAGTGCATTGAAAGCCTGGCTTTCTCAGGGCAAGACCCAATAGAGAGGCAGCACATCAGTCTTCCTGTACCTGCCATTTCATAAACATGCTACCAGGATTCCCAGCCTCCATTTGGGAATCTGCCACCTGAAAACTCTTTCCTTCATGTTACTCACGTTTCAGGCACCCGTTTTGCAATTGGAAAGGAGGATCTTCCTCCTGAAAACACTTTTGTTTAAAAGGTTTTCAACACAGTTCCCTGGGCTACTTCAGGAATCAGGTGCCGAGCAAGGCAGCAAAAGCACAGGGGCTTGCTGGGAAGCCAGATTTTACAAAATGGCAGGTCCGAGAGCACTGATGTTCTGCCTCTCTGTTGAGCCTTGCTGTAAGAAAGCCGGCTTTCAATGCCTACAGATACAGGTAGGAAGACCAGAACATTTTGGGAGTGGAGCCAAGTCTGTTATTTGCCCCCATGAAAATCATACCCTACCATACCACACCACACCCACTCCAGTTAAATTCCATCCCAATTTCTGCAAAAAAAGGGCCAACATATGCATGATAAAACAAAAGGTCTGATTAAAAATTTGAAGATTAAGTACGTTAAAGAAATCTTATTCTTCTTGTAAGTTTTCTTAGTATTACTTGAAGAAGCTTTACCTGTGGAAGAAATTTAGTTAGTCACCTTATACAACTGACCACTTCCATAAGCAAAAATCTGAGATTTACTTTATGCAACAAAAGTAGATTCTGCTACTAGTGTTTCATTAATAAAACAAAAATACAGAAGATTATACGATCATATATAACTACTTGTAATTTTTTATTCACTTCACATTTCTGTAATCCTAGAAAGTAAAACTTATTTTTTCTTGTTAGAACATATAAGAATATCTGTGCTGCTCGTTATCAAAATCCAAGTGGAAGTGGGGACGCCACCAACCCTGATGCTGTTAGACAGAGGCAGAATTCTTTTTTTTTCTTGTTTTCCACCCCCCAAATTAAGGTGTGTCTTATACTCCAGAAAAATACAGTAAATTGTACTATATGGTGGAGAGCCAGCTTGGTGCAGTGGTTGAGGTGCTGAATTGAGAAAAGTGATATCCAGATACCTAGACATTAGGATGACTTTGGCCTGTCCTTTCCTCTGAGTCTGTTCGCATTAGGCTCTACAACACACCAGCCAATAAAAAGAAGCCCATGTTTGCATTCTGCACTGATGGCTTTAGACAAGCACAGTGCAGAACAATTCCGGCAGCTATCTGAGGATAAGCTTTAAGAACAATGTATTCTTGCATATTGTATATTTATTGTATAATATTAAATCATTGCATGGTCTAATAGTAATGTGCTTACTATCTTTTAGGCACTCTTTTTTGTTTTTGTTGGACTATGATTAACATTAACAAAGTGACTAAATTGATATAATCTTCCATTGCAGTTCTTGTATTTGAGCTGAAGTGAATCCACCCAGTTCCCTAATTTCTGCCAATTTGTCTTTTCTATGGATTTGCCAAGATGTGTTTCCTAAGATTTTTTTTTTAAACCATAGAATGGATTTCCTATTTATAACTACAATAAGGATCAATAAACTGTTGAGATTATTGCTTGTTATGAAGCTGTAATATTCCCATTGCCCAAAGGAGATTTGAATTGATATTAGAAGAACCATGGCATCTTATCACTCTAGTCTAGCTAATCTTTATTGAGAGGTTTCCTATTACTATAAAAGTCTCTTAATCTGTGAAAATAGTATCCTCTCAAAAATTTCATTTTACCAAAAGCCTAGCAATTATCCTGATCTATAAATGGAGTTAAAAAAATGTTTTTTGTCAAAGCTACTTACCGTATTTACTATTCCATTCTTGAAACCTAGTTAGTGAAAAGTTTTTCAATGTTTTATTCTTGAAAAAATGTTTTCAGTGAAAGAACCATTGATTTGCAAAATTACGTGGATTTAGTATAATTTCAGCTTGGATCTATTGTTCAGAAGAGTCTTCCATAAAGAATAGACTCATATGCCCTAACTGTATCACTTTATAATATATTAACAAGTTACATATGCTCCTGCCTTCCTGTTTTTGAGATATATATAAAATCCTTTTATTTATTGTCTATCTTGTTTACATGAAAGTAGAAGCCTTCTATTTTATTTTATTTTATTTTATTGCAATATCTTAAAAACTGTTCTGGAATTTTGTCTTCTTCAGATTCTTGTTCTTTTAAATTGTTATCTATATAACTATTGTCTACAGTTGCGCTTTCCTTTTTCTGTCACTAATTATTTGTTCATTTTGTATATTCCAGAGTTTTCTGAGCAAGTGTTCATGTTTCCATTGTTGTTTCAGCATCATTAACTTTATCTCGTCTGCTATTTTTCATTTTAAATTGTGTTTCTTTCTTGGTATACAATTGAATTGGCTGTTCATTACATAAATCTTTAAATGGAGATATATAAAGGAATTTATTTATTTGTTTGTTTATTTGTTTGTTTGTTTATTCAATTTTTATGCTTAGACTCAGGGCGGATTACAACATGTTAGCAATAGCACTTTTAAACAGAGCCAGCATATTGCCCCCGCAATCCGGGTCCTCATTTTACCCACCTCGGAAGGATGAGTCAATCTTGAGCCACTGATGAGATTTGAACCGCTGACGTACAGATCTACAGTCAGCTTCAGTGGCCTGCAGTACAGCACTCTCCCTGCTGTGCAACCCTGGCTCTAAGTATTAGAGTGCCTTCAAATAAGTGAAATTGACCTTTTGTTCTGTTTTGCTTCAAGTCAAACCTGAGCAGAAAATGCCATCTACTTGTCTTGGACATATTTTCCGAAATTGATTGTTCTTGCCATGTTCCTAGGACTGAGAGAGAGTGACTGGCTCAAAGTAACTCTCTGTTGGCTTTCCATAGGCAGAACTAGAACTCCAATTTTCCCACTCCTTAGTCCAGCATCTAAATCACTAGACAAAACTGGCTATTCAAATAAGATATTTGACATTTCATCTTAAAATGAACTATGAGTAATGAACAATCAAATTCCATTTAAAATCAAATATTCCAATTTAGCTAATTTCTAGTTGTTGTAATAATATTATTATTGTTATTATTATTATTAATAATAATAATAATAATAATAATAATAACAACAATAATAACAGATTATTAGGGGAGGGCTATTCCAAAATGAATAACCAGTTTCCTAGTAAATAAAAAGGGGAGAAGTAAGATAAGACTGCCTCTATTCTTGCCCACAGTGATTTGTTCAGTAGATTTCTACTAAACCTACCATATAAAACTTTATATTCTTTTTTCAGGATTTCCTGGAACTAAAGCACAGTAGGTCCAGATGTGCTTTACTTCTAACTGAAATCCCTGACAAATAAATATTTGGGGCACAATGAACCTATCTTCTATGGGAGTTTGGTTTAAAGGTCAAGATGGAGAAAAATTGAAGACAGTATGAGATTGACCCTTAATTCACAATGCTTCCAAGTATTGCAAGATGGACTTATCTATGTTTCAGATCAAACAATAACAAATTTTGATTATGTCACAACCTCAAAGAGACTGAATGTTGGACTATTTGATCCATTAGCTTTCTTCAAAGGATGCATATAGCTAACACAATCAAATAAATTTGCTTTGTAATCTGTTTCACAGGACAAAATATTTTGGGAAAATCTGTTTTTGTAATTGGGCTGTATGTGAATGCAATTTAGACCAACTAGCAGAAAGTGATAGCTTAGAGAAATTCTGCTCTAATACAGTAACTGATTATTGGATGTAGTAGGTGTACCCATATTTACACTATGTTTAATTCATGTTCACCCTGCTTCAAATGACATCTTGTTCACATAGCTACTAGCTGCAGTTTGGCATTTCAAATCTCACCAACTCAAGGTTGTCCCAGCCTTCCATCTTTCTGAGGTCAGTAAAATGAGGAATCAAATTGCTAGGGGCAATATGCGGACTCTGGAGAAACAAAGTTGAAACATTAGATTAAGCAAAACTAAGCTAATCATACTACTGTGTAATTAATTCAGTTCTCACCTTTGTATTTCAAATTATTAATACTTGCAAGTAACTCAGTAAAACCAGTTGTCCAGCCTAGGTACAAATCAGTGACACATCCCTTTTGTACATGTGTGATGTCAACATATGGATCAAAAGGAACACGGCTTGGATTAACACCTACCATTTTACAGATTTAAAAACAGTATGACAGTATGACAACAAGCATTTGGAAATCATTCAGAAATGGTTTACCATTGCCTTCTTCCTGGGCTGAGAGAGGCAGTGTTTGTAAATTTGTCTGTCAAATCAAGCAGAATATTTATTGTAAGATTGGGGTAAACAAAGCTTAGATGGTTTACATCAATGCTTCTTATTAACTTGGTGAATAATGCATCTACAGATGTTCACAAAACAAGAACAAATTTTAAATTGCTGTATGTCCAGAATGTGCTGGAAATACATCCAACTCAAACAATTTAGTGTCTGAATTTGATAATTGTCTATACAGAAGGGCTATATAAGAGTACAACATCAAAATAAAGGAGCACAACATCCAACCTTAAACATTATTAATGAAAATAGAAAGTCTTTAAACTGATTAATTCTTGCAATTTTATGTCTGTATATATAACAGAATTAAATGAGATTTTCATGAGATTGACATGAGAGAAAAGCGTAGTTTAAAAGCTCAGGAATGGCTGATTTATGTCCAGAGGTTATCTTTTCTGGAGGAAGTTCAAAATTATGCCTGTAAAAATTCAAACAGACTGAAACATTAATGAGTGTAAATGTCATGAAATTATATTGAAGAACATACTTAAGTTATGACCAAATTAATAAGAGGAAAGGGGATAGCAAACTGATAAGATGTCTTACCAAATTTTAATTATCTGTCTGAAAGAAAACAGAAATGTTAGTCCGGTAAATGGTCAGATTTGGAAATATGAATACCTCAATGATAATTCTGCACAGTATGTTACAATTTGAACCATAATACTACTTGCATAGTACTATGCAATCTCAAGATTTTATGTCAAGGGGAAAACTGGTGTCTAACCTGTTAAATCACACACAGGAATGAAATAATATCCAAAGTGAAAATTCTCTAATATAAAACTGCTTTCAGATATAAACCATGTACAGTAAATTAATTCCAGTTGACTTTCATAAATAAATTAACAATATGTACTTTTTGTGGAAATTGCATTTGGTATACATTTGCTAAGAATTAACACTTAATGAATTCAGTTATTCTTATCAGATAATTTTGTACAAGACATTCTTACAAAATATGGAATGTATTTCAACATAAATTATCTAAATTTAGTGGATTATGTCAGTGTTTTTGCAACTTGTAGTTCCAGTGGAGGCAGATAAGTTGCAACATAGAAACATAGAAGATTGACGGCAGAAAAAAACCTCATGTAGTCTGCCCTTATACTATTTCCTGTATTTTTATCTTAGGATGGATATATGTTTATCCCAGGCATGTTTAAATTCAGTTACTGTGGATTTACCAACCACGTCTGTTGCAAGTTTGTTCTAAGCATCTACTACTTTTTCAGTAAAATAATATTTTCTCACGTTGCTTCTGATCTTTCCCCCAACTAACCTCAGATTGTGCCCCCTTGTTCTTATGTTCATTTTCCTATTAAAAACACTTCCCTACTGAACCTTTTTTAACCCTTTAACATATTTAAATGTTTCGATCATGTCCCCCCTTTCCCTTCTGTCCTCCAGACAGATTGAGTTCATTAAGTCTTTCTTGCTAAGTTTTATGCTTAAGACCTTCCACCATTTTTGTAACCCGTCTTTGGACCTGTTCAATTTTATTAATATCTTTTTGTAGGTGAGGTTTTCAGAACTGAACACAGTAGGTAATATTGGGGCCATGTGACCAGGTAGGAGTGGCTTGACACTCATATGACAGGGTGGCTTAAAGGTCATGTGACTGGATGGGAATGGCTTACTGACCAAGATAGGTTTTCAGATAGGAGCTTGGACTCTTTTTCAGTTGATTAAGTGACATTATTTGAATAGCCACAAAATAGACAAATGATAGACAGCATTATTTGTTGAGGAGCACAGATGAATACCTGGTAGGTGTTGTGATTCAGCCTGAGGCTGCTCAGGGACCAGCTGTGTCTCTGCTGGCTCCATGCCCAGAGGAGGATGACAGCGCAGAGGAGGGGGCTGAACAGTCGGATGGGGTAGAGGAGAGTCAGGAATGGGATGAAGGAGAACAGCATGAGAGCCCCAGGGGGGGCTCTCCCCAGCCAGTAGCTTGGAGTCATTAGGTGATGACGCACAAGCTGTCATTGACATGAGACAAAGACGTTCACAGCAACGAAAGGAGCAGTTAAAGAAATATTTTCACCATTGAAGTAGAAACAGCTGGGTTTGGGTGTGGTCCTCATCAGCAGGGTTTAAAAGGCAGGCAAGGCCTTGAAGCCATGTGGAGTGTTATCAATTGGAGTTGCGGTGACCTGTTTTGATTCTCAGCGTCTCTGATCTTGGCTTGTGGCCTCGCAGTCTGGAAGACTCGTGGGAGGCGTCTGTTTGCTATCAACAGCTTCGTCTTGGCAGCAAGAATCTGGTATTGCTTCATGGACTATTCCCTGCGTGTATATATTTGAAGTTCCAGCGTTTTTCCTGTTTGTAAGGACATTTTCTGTTACCTGTGTTTTCCTTGAATTATATAAACTGCCTTTGCCTTTTACCAGTGTGTCTGGCTTCTCTTTTTGGGTTGGTATTGGCTTCTGGAGTGACCCAGACAGAACAGTAGGCAGATTTTTCCCCCTATTTTACTCCCCAAAAACTAAGGTGCGTCTTATACTCTGAAAAATACAGTAGGTATTATGCTGAAAGCCATTAAGGAGGATAATACAATCGTTGTGGCAATGAGAAGGAACTGATGTGGATATGGCATATTACTATAAATAAACTTTTTTGGGAGGGGATTCAACTTGATCAACAAAGAAACATACAACAGGCATACACTAATTGCTTTTGTACTGAAGTAATATGCAATATATTATTAAGTGGGAAACATATTTCAGGGAAATCAAGAAATAATTTGAAATAATCTGTCATATGACTGTTTTAAGGTAGATAGCAACACTGGTTGCTAAAAATACTCCATTATTTTATCAAACTGTCTTGAGACCTTTAACCTTGTATGAATGACAAAACGTCTCGTAATTTGAAAAAAACAGCCACATATTCAACTTATCCTCTCTCTGCCAGGAAAGGAAACTTCAGAGAAAGGCCATCTAGAGACTAGAGACAAATGATGATACCTAGAAGCCATGCAACTTGGCATTGATTTGGTGGTTCTGCCTTTTTTTAAATAGTCAATGGAATGAAAATCAAGGGGCAATACTTTTCCTGTCCTTGCATATTTACATTGAGAAAATTATTGCTTATTAAATGAATAAGTTGCAACAAATGTTATCAAACAATATTGGAAAAAAATGAAAAACATGCTTAAATTTTTGAGTGCAGTTGCTTAACAGCCTATTTGACATAAAAATAAAAAATAATAGTGTGATACGAAATTTTAGGAACTTGATGCAAAGCTTTGTGAACTGGCTTTACTTTGTGAATATGTAAGGTTGTTTTGTGGGTTGCAAAAGACTATTTCCTTAGGTCTGCTGCTTCAGCTTTGACGAAAAGCTTCTCGCCACCTTTCCTGTAAATTTGCCCCTACGTCTTTCTTCAGTCCTTTTATTTCTAGCATCCCTGTCTTCTTTTCCTGCCCCTCTTTTCATCATTGCCTTCCTTCTGCTTTGCCTTTATTTCCACTTATTTACAGTAAGTAAGCCCATAGGACTTGGTATGAAGTGAGGCTCCCTGCTCAAATATTTGCAAACTGATTTGAAGCCGAGGCTTGCTTCTCACAGGCTAAATAGTGATGGGGTGAGGTTTCTTCAGTTCGGTTTGAAATATAAACACTTCTCATGTCACATTTTTGAACTCACACATGACTTACGAGTTAACCATTACATTATTCCAATTTTCACTTTTCAAATTTGGCATAAGGTTCACCACTAAGACATGTACTGTGGGAAAAAGGCTGCATGTATGAATGAGAATAATTTAAACATTTTAAACTTATACGTTAAGAAAATGATTTTTAGAAATTGCTCACATTGCAATCCGTTCACTGCTAATATATACACACATTTTTGGGTAAATCTCAGATTTCCAGCAACTACACCAGCGGTGGGTTGCTCCTGATTCAGCCCGGTTCTAAGAACTGGTAGCACCGGAAGTGGGAAGCTCTGTCCACTAGCCCGGGACACTTCTGCACATGTGCAGAAGCATTATGCACACACAAACCGGTAGTAAAAGGTTTTAGAACCCACTACTGAATTACACCCACTTCTTTCTGGCCCTGCAATGACTTGTCTGAAGCATCTACAGCAGGAGGTAGCCAATGAAATCTTTTTAAGAATATCACATACACATACACACACACAAGGGGTGAGGGACCCCAAGACAACAATTCAGGCTTCTGCAGTGGGAACAGGGTACTTTGCCAATGGCATTTCCCTTTTCTAACAGTAAATCCCAAGTATTGTTCCTGGATAACTCTAGAAAAACTACCCCTTCCTCTGTATGGCTTTCTTTCTTCCTTGATTCAAGAAAGTTTACCACACTGCCAAATGTAAACACTGTCAAGACACACCACTAGCAAACACACCTGCTGCCAGATGGTGTCTGAAGACTTTTGAAAATAATCCTTACACTTTGTAGTATCAGAGAATTTCCTTGTTTCACGCTGAGTCACCTGTATTGTTTGCATTTTGTTCAGCTGCCTTGGAGTTTCTCTACCTTTATAGCTGCATTGTAAGTGGGCAATCAGCTGATACTTTGTTTTAATGTTTTATTTTATTTATTTTGTGGTACAGAGGTGGATTTAAAAGGAAACTGGAAATTCCTTTCACGGAGATGACAGGCTCCTTCACTCTCTCAAGTTAAGAGCAAATTCTTTTCCGTTTCTTCTAACTTTATTATTTAAAAGTGAAAATAATAATCTCTTTTAATAATCACCCAGTAAACGAAAAAGATCACCGTAATAAAAAGATACATTAGAAAAAGGAGAATGGAATGTTATTATGGCAGATACACTGGCAGAGGGGGGGAAAACCATGGGATGACATTGGTAAGGTTATATAAAAGGTTATATAAAAAAGATGGAAGGAGAGTGTATATTCACAAAGGGAGAATGTAGTTTGAAATTAATGAGCCTAGCCAAGATGGACTACTTTGCTTGGAGACAATAATTTGACTAAATTTCTCCCAACTTGGAGACCATAGATTTCTTATAAGACAAGAAGAAAAATCAATTTCTGACTTTGGGATTTGAAGTTTAGGTGAATCGGACCAGAGAAATATTGTAGCTTTTTAAATATAAAGCTATTTACATTTGATAATTTACTATGTCTTACTTAAGATAAGAATATTTCATGACTATTGGGGTTTTTTGAATACTGTATGATGATTATTAGAATTTTAATACTAATATTAATTACTAATAATTTTTTAATAATTTATTTTAATAATTTATTTGTTTAAATGTAGACAGGTGGTTTTATTGTTACTATCTACTAAAAGAAATTTGGAGGTCATTTTTGTTATAAATTTTATATATCATTTTTGTCATTTTAAGGAAAACCTATGGAGAGTCTCAGTCATCCAGGTCATCATTGTCTTTCATTCCTTTTTCCTTTCCATTTAGGTTTGTTTGTATTTTAGTGTTTGATGTTGAAATTTTAAAAAGATATTACAAAAACAAATAAGATAAAATGAAATGTTATTGTAGATTACAACTCTTTCAATAATAGGACTGGAAGGAACTAGGTATTCTTCTATTATTCGGTTATGTATGTGGTTGCTTTTTTCTTAAATGAAGAACTTAGTATTGGCCCCTTTTAAATGTTATTCTGTTATTCTCAGCCCATTTCTCTAAACTGTCAAGACTGTTTTGAATTTATTTTTCTCTTCTAGGATGTGAGTCATTGAATGATGTATCATCTATAGACTTCATCTGCTTTCTTCCAATAAATAAATAATATTGAAGAGCACAAAGCCCAGAGTTGAAGGCTGCAGAGTCCTTTAAAACAGCACCCTCCAACTTAATGAGAAGCAATTGAAGAGCCCTTTTTGTGTACTGTTTCAAGACACCTACTTCAATGGCTTGGTATCTGACCCATACTTCTCAGTTTGTCAATCAGAATATTATGTATTGAGAAACCTTCCCGATAATAAGATGTATTACATCTAAAAAATTCTACAAGTTACCTAATCAAAAAAATAAGGTAGAGTCATTCTGATAAGACATATTCACTCATTCATTTTAACTTAGGGAAAGCATCACCATGTAATGCTAGATATTATTTAAATAATCATATAAACAACTTAGAAAGAAACATAAACAAAGCTATATTTAAAGTTCAGCTCACAATCACTCATACCCCCCCACTCCACTGCAGCCCATTTTTAGTTCCAGAAGCTTCAGTGAGGCCTGCTAGCACCAAAACAGGTCAGGGGGGGTGCGTCACTCCCCCACATAGCCTTTTTTTTAATTTAGGAGGCTTCAGGGATGCCTGCGAACACCAAAAACAGTGTGCATGGGGGTGCAGCACTCTCCCTCCAAGCCTGTTTTTAGTTCCCAGAGGCTTCAGGGAGGCCTGCTATTAATTATTATTATTATTATTATTATTATTATTATTATTATTTATTAGATTTGTATGCCGCCCCTCTCCGTAGACTCGGGGCGGCTCACAACAGCGATAAAAAACAATACATGGTAACAAATCTAATATTTAAAATCTAAAAATAACAATTTTACATTAAAAACTCTAAAAAAAACCCAATATATAAAAACATACACACAATCATATCATACACAAAAACTAGCACCAAAACTGGAGTCATATGAGCATGCGCAGAAGGAGGGGAGCATGGGGTTTCGTGTACACATGCATGGGGATGGAGGGGTCACACAGGGGGTTTGAATACAAATGCATGGGTTAGGGCCATTGTATTATGGGTGTTGGGATGCGTGCATGCACCCGCTTTCAGCACCTGAGGTTAAAAAGGTTCGCCATCACTGTCCTAAAGCAATAGTGTAAGGATTAAGAAATCAATGGTGATGCATTTCAATGAGTTTGTTTTTCTTTTGAGTCTATTGAGAGGGGCGGCATACAAATCTAATAAATTATTAATAATAATTATTAATTATTATTACTTGTTGTTTCCTTTTGGTCTGAAGTTAACTCCAGGCTGGACAATCATATCAATTGAGTGAAGAAATAAATATTCAAGAGTTTGAAGCACAGAAATAATATAAACATATAGTTTCATCATTTGGATAACTAAGATAAAAAAATAATTGCCTCTCTTTACTGCATAGAGGATTCAACTATGTCAGTCTTCTCATCTGAAATATAAACTAAATGCTCAAAGAATACGGGATCACATCACTCTCAGCCTGGATATATATTTATAAGTATGAAATGCCTATGGGTACATCCTGTCTTAAAATAAAGCTATATTTATTACTACAGAATTCCTAAGAATATAAAATCCCCAGGTAAGTATTTGTGGCAGTGTCAGGAATATCCTCTCCATCTTAACTCTGCAGAATTGGCACTATATAAAAGCTGAAATATGGCCAACTTCACTTGATGCTTTTCTCACCCACTCACAGGGGAAAGAAGAGGTCTGCTTATTAAAAGCTAAATCAGTACTGCAGTCAAGAGGAATAAGATTATCAAACCACAGAATAAGATTATCGAACCACAAAAACAAATGGATAGGTGACAATCAGAACTGAATCAAAGTTCTTTGCTGTAGAGATTTGAATGATGCCAACAGAAGTTAACAGAATAGCAGAATAGCAAAGTTGGAATAGCAAAGATCTTCTAGTCCTGACAAATGACTGTCCTAGTGGCTCCTTAGAATTTAGAATTTCCACTCAGTTCAAAAGGATCCTTAGAATTTCTTCATGTGTTGAAAACAATTATTTATATATGTGCCAGCCACCTTTCTTGTTTTTGCTCTAATAAAATAGGTTAGATTCATAAATCTTTTACATGATAGAAATTGTAAGATTAGAAGGGCAACTGGATCATACCAATTTTGGCATTGATATTATTTCCATACCATTCTGAAATAGAGGATGAAGAAACAAATTCATGCTTCCTTCTTCTTCTTTTTGTCTCTTTGATGTTAGTGTTCTTCCAACTACTTGTCAATATTCTGGTTCTGTCTTTCGATCTTCTTTCTGGCTGTGTGTGTTTTTTTAATTTTCTCTCTCTCTCTCTCTCTCTCTTTGCATTTTCATATACAGTGGTACCTCAGTTCTCGACCACAATTCGTTCCAGAAGTGTGGTCGAGAACCGATTTGGTCGAGTACCGAATTAATTTATCCCATAGGAAATAATGGAAATGGGTTTAATTGGTTTCCAGCCCCTATTTCCTTTATTTCCTATGGAATAAACATCTGAGGTCTAAGCACTCCAAGCTGTAGGAAGGGTGGGGGCAGCTGCAATACCGGCAGTTTCGGGGGGGGCTCCTTTCCTCAGTGGTTTGTCTTCTTCCCTTTAAGCAATTACACCAACTTTCTCCTTCTCGGCGGTGGCGACGGCGGCGGCAGCTTTCCTTAGAGCAGCAGCAGTGCCGGGAACGTCACATGAAAAAGGGAAGCCGCTGACGTTCCCGGCGCTGCTGCTGCTTGAAGGAAAGCCTCTGCTGCCGTCGCCAGGAAGGAGAAAGTTGGTGTAGCTGCTTAAAGGGAACAAGACGAACCACTGAGGAAAGGAGCCCCCCTGAAACTGCCAGTATTGCAGCTGCCCCCACCCTTCCTACAGCTTGGAGCACTTAGATTAGAGACTGGGAGGCTGTTTAGTGGGCGGCCAGGATGGGCGTGTCAGATTCCGACTCCCATTCCGTCTCACCCCGTCCCCTCAGATCTTGTAGCATTTCGGATAATAAACAAAATTTTCTGTGGCTATTCGGTATCCAAATTTTTGTTCAGATACCGAAGCAAATTTTTGACGAAAATTTTGTTCGGTATCCGAAATGTACGAGAACCAAAGCGTTCAAATACCGAGGTACCACTGTATAAGCTATCACATGCCTTATTTGGTTTCCTAGTAATACTTAACCATAATGCAATAAGCCCATCAGGATCCAGACTATGGACTGGAGGAGACTCATCTACAAGCATTCTAATTTGTCACATTTTCTTGGGAGGCTTTTCCTACTCCTTCCCCCCCACACACATGCACAGGAAGGAGAACTTTCCCACTTTGCATACAGAGAACCACCCAAAACAATAACTGTAAATAATGCCATAAAAGCCATGTTAGAATTAGTAAATTTTCTGACATTTCTTCCATTAGGGCTTTGTTATTATTTTGATTTGATTTATTTGATTTCTTTTACCCCATCTTTATTTTGATTAATTCAAAAATAGAATGGTCCACAAGATTCAGCCAAAATCAATATTTTGGAAGTTAAACGTACAAATGGGATTTTTTCCTCATTCCGTTCTGCTTTGGTTTGCTATCCACTACCTTGTTTTTTTCATGCTCAAGTCATCTTATATGTCTCTTGGGCCTAATATTTCTCAATAGACCATTATATGTACGATGAGCTTTGTTTTTTGTCTTCTAATAATGAGGGCACTGGATAAGCCATGAAGGAAAGCAGACTGAAATTCACAGGGAAAAGGAAAGAGGAGTAATAAAGGCTGTTAGTTCAAGTTGAGTGAATGTTGGAAGTGTGCAAAATAATGGTCCTCAAACAACCATTTTGAGTGTTGCAATTCATGAAATAAAACACGTCCTTTGAGAGTCTTCTTCTGAGCTTCAGACAAAATTGGCTGTTTCAAGTGGCATTGACTTGACTGTTCCAATTGTTCCATCACTGTAAATGGACTATCATTTGGTGATTTAAACAAACAATGTTTGAGCCAGCTGCTACTTGTTTAAATTGGGCAGAGTGATGTGACAGTGGAGTTTTCAAAGAGAAAAGAAAAAATAATTAAGCCAATTGAAAACACAAGAAGTTAATTGTATGTAGCTGCTTTGCTGCCAACCTTCTTGGTAAATTTCTGCTTATAAAAAACAAAACATTTTATTACAGTATGAGGAAGTTCCAACTTTATATGGGGGAGTTTCAGTTCTGTGAATGTTGTGTTCTGCCTCATTTTTCAGGAAAGCAATCTAGACTTAGGTATAAATAAATCAAATCTGAATAATAATAAAGTCTCTGTTCCCTAGTTTTCTTCATGTTCATATGTTGCTCATTGCTCATGCTGCTGATGTTATATAAACAAATTATAACACTACCATGTAGACTCGATTAATTTGTTGCACTTTGATGTGCACCAGTGATATACTTTGAAGGGTGGCCGCAGAGAAAGAGCAAAACATAGGGGGGGGGGACTGATCCAAAATATTATTTAATCAAAATATTCAAAAAATCTGGCAGACGAGAGGTACTAACTGACAGAAATGTTAAACAATTCAGGTGCTCTCTTTGTCTTGATACCTGTTAATTAGCCAAGTGGCAAAGTCTTTTAAAGCACTTGAAATACTTCTGTTCTTTATGGAAGAGGGCTCTAATCTAAGACAGATTTTTCAGTTGCTGAGAGAAGAGAGTGAAATTTTCATTATTTTCTATGGAGCAGGGGTCTCCAATCTTATCAACTTTAAGACTTGTGGACTTCAACTCCCAGAGTTCCACAGGCAGTCTGAGGAATTCTGGGAGTTGAAATCCACAAGTCTTAAAGTTGCCAACGTTAGAGACCCCTGCTGTGGAACAAGTATGTTAAAGTTTCCAACAGTATTTTAAAATTCACATCCTTAGCCAATGTATCCAAATGTGGACTCTAGGTAGCATTCAAAATAGAGTAATAGTCCCCCACCTTTTTTCTGAGAGTCACATGTTCCAACAGGATACACTAATTTGAAATATTTTGGCAAAGTGTTTCAAGTAGAATGTTTTGTTCCAACTTTGGAAGAAAACACATGCCTTTTTTAAAAAAAAAATTGGATAACCACCCTTTGAAAGTGGTAAAGAACATGCCCTTACACGTTTGTTGTGACTGCCAAAATACCTTGAGAAGCGTTGGCTTCTTCAATGCTCCTACTTCCTTGTTTCATACTCAGTACTGAGCAGTCCAAAGATACAAAATGCAATCCAGAATGCACCCTGCAATCCAGAGCTGTACATCAAATGTTGGATTACTATGAAGCAGCTTTAATATCATAATATATTCTAATATGATGACCATAGTGAGAGGAGAAACAAGAATATTTTCAAATACAACACACAAAACTGTCTATTCTTTGTCTATCAAGAATCCCCAGAGCCAGTCCTGCTCTTGCTTTCTCATAATAAATACCATACAAGGTATAAATTCATTCACTCTCAATGTGCTGAGATAATGAGTTATTGTGAGCTGTTTTTCTACTACTTCCCATTCTTGTTTGTAACTGTAGTAGAACTCATCAAAATGGCACAACCTAAATGTGAGCTTTTAAAATATTACTTTCTGCAAACGTTTGCAGCTACAACAGTTATTGATTGAAGCAATAAATCTCAACAGAATTAATTTCCAGCAACATCCCTTGCAATCTTGAGTATTCTAAAGTCAGCAAATGTGTCCTGAAGTCTGCAAAAGGTTTCCAGAAAACCAAGAGTGAAGATGGCAGAATCAAAATCTATTATTTCAGGTGGTGGTGTATCAGTCAATCATATGCAACTCAGCTCAGAAGAAATGTCCAGCAAAGTATGTGTCAAGTTATGCAACTACAGCACGGTTCTCTCTTCTTGCGGTACTTGCTGTATATGCCATTTTCAGTTCTTCATTTCTTGTTATATAAAGCAGTGGCCTCTGCTTTGAGTTGGCGGTCAAAAAATGGCAGCTATAGTGCAGACATGCAATCAAAATCTTTCTACATTTGCCACATGTGCAATGCACATTTTCAAAAGGTAAACCTTCAACCATGCATTTGCAGCAGCTGCCGTGACTGTTTTTGACCTAATTTCCCTCCATGCAGATGTCTCTGATATAAAGTTTTGTTATTTTCCTTTATCCCAGGCTTTCTATTTCAAAGTTATTATTTATTTATTTTTAATCCAGGCTAATTCAGTAAGGCTGTAAGCCTGAGGAAATGAAGAGGACAAGAGATAGGCTACAAGACCACTTTCCTCTAGTTTATTTCCGATCAATATCCTATTCTTTACCTAGTTTCTCCCTGACATTTGGAAGCATCCTTTCAAAACATAATTATCTGTAGGAATATAAGCTTGTAAATCCTTTGGAAAGAGGTCTGAAGAGTCAAAGTCAGAATCATTTATCTCAGGGCTTGGAACAGTTCTCATGGATTGCTGACACAGATCCAATGCAACCAAAAGTACTTTTTATTTTTTTATTTTGTCCAATACACAATGAGGGTTTTAGTGGGTATATATCTATATACATATAGTAAAATACATGATGAAGGTTATAGTGGAGATACTCATAGTAAAATATATCTAAGAAATAATAGAAAAGAAGATATAGTAATAGAACATAACAATGAAAGAATAGAAGAAGAGATATAGGAATAGAAGAAAGGTATAGGAGATATAGGAGAGCAATAGGACAGGGGACGGAAGGCACTCTAGTGTACTTGTACTCGCCCCTTATTGACCTCTTAGGAATCTGGATAGGTCAACCGTAGATAATCTAAAGGTAAAGTGTTGGGGGTTTGGGGATGACACTATGGAGTCCAGTAATGAGTTCCACACTTCAACAACTCAGTTACTGAAGTCATATTTTTTACAGTCAAGTTTGGAGCAGTTAATATTAAGTTTAAATCTGTTGTGTGCTCTTGTGTTATTGTGGTTGAAGCTGAAGTAGTCGCTGACAGGCAGGACATTGCAGGATATGATCTTGTGGGCAATACTTAGATCTTGTTTAAGGTGTCTTAGTTCTAAACTTTTTAGGCCCAGGATTGAAAATCTAGTCTCGTAGGGTATTCTATTTCGAGTAAAGGAGTGAAGGGCTCTTCTGGTGAAGTATCTTTGGACATTTCCAAGGGTGTTAATGTCTGAGCTGCGATATGGGTTCCAAATAGATGAGCTGTATTCGAGGATGGGTCTGGCAAAAGTTTTGTAAACTCTGGTAAGTAGTGTGAGATTGCCAGAGCAGAAGCTACGTAGGATTAGGTTTACAACTCTTGAAGCCTTCTTGGCTATATTGTTGCAGTGGGCTTTGGCACCTAAATCTTTTGTTATTAGTATACCAAGGTCTTTAACCGAGTGGGGATTATCTGTGATAATTTGATTATTCAGTTCGTATTTGGAGTTCAGATTCTTCTTCCCAATGTGTAGGACAGAGCATTTGCTAGTTGAGATTTGGAGTTGCCATGTGTTAGACCACTCAGAAATAGCATCAAGGTCTTTTTGGAGAGTAGTTGTGTTATCGGTGGTGTTGAAGAGTTTTACATCGTCGGCGAAGAGGACACAGTTGCTTGTGATGTAAACTAGGATCTGTGCATTCTAAAGTTTTTGAGTGATCTTATTTTACACCCTCTTCTTCAACATAAGAGCCCTGCGTGGTGGACAGCAGCATCTACAGGAGTGGATTGGGGGAATTGACCTAGTCAACATTATGATAGATGTGTTGCATACATGTTAACAAGGCACTGAGCCCACCAGAATTTGCATTTGCTTAAGGAAGCATACAAAAATATTGAACCTGATATTTGAATGCCGATTCTGCTTGGCTTTGATATTCCTCCATACGATACATTTCATAGACAATTTTTAATCCTAGTAATGGGAAAGTAAAAATACTGAAATAACTAAAAATAATCTTAGTAGAAAACACAGTCTGGATTTCCAGCTTCCAGTCTAAAGTAAAGAATGGTAGGTCTAAAATTTGTTCTTTAAAAATATCTATTCCCTCACTCCACAAACTAAATTGTAAAGTGTTCCAGTTTAGGCTGGTCACAGTGTGTGTGGTATCTGTCATCTTCTGTATCATCATTGACAAAAGATATGCCTTGTATACTTTCTTTCCTGAGAATTTTGGTTGTCCAAATATGGGAGAATTGCCTCTCTGAGTATTTTCCTGAGAAAAACTCAATGCATTTAGACAACTCTAATGATAGATTGCAATCCAACAAGAGATGAAATGTGCAGTTCCCATGACCACAGTCAGAAGAATCCGATGCCCTTCCCCTGCTTTCAAAATTGTATGCAAATCTTTTGTGAGATAAGATTAAAAGGATAGTTTTGAGAAACATCCATGCTTTTTGGGAGGAGGGGATTAAAAAACATATGGGATTCTCACACTATAATTTCAAATATCCAGGATTTCATGGTCAAAGATAGTGGTTTTTTTCTGATTTTAAACAGTGTCATTGGATTTATCTATAAACCTCAAACAGGTATGAGAATGGAAATAATACAGAATTTGCACCATTGGGAGCTCAGTATGAAAATCAATATTTAGTGCTCTTGAAATCTTGGAAAATTGCAAGGCATTAATTAATTAATTGGGTTACTTTTCTAGCATTTGGAGCAGTTAGATGTATTGGGCGGAAAATTTAAATTTGAGTTTTCTTCTCATGATAAACTGACACATTGGATTAATTCTGCTTATAGAAATGAAGTACAAGGACTGCCGTTATGGTGTAAAGAAAACAATCTTACACTTAACACCAAAAAAACGAAAGAACTGATAATTGACTTTAGGAGGAAGAAAGATTTATACTCACCATTGCATATAAATGGCGAGGAGGTGGAGAGGGTTGGTAGTTTCAAATTTCTGGGCGCTTATATTTCAGAAGACCTCTCATGGACTATGAATACTAATATGCTTGTGCACAAGGCACAAAAGAGGCTATACCTCCTGAGAATGCTCAGGAAGATAAATTTATCTCAGCATCTACTGTTGTCCTACTATCGCAGCACCATTGAGAGTGTCCTGACATACGGCATTCTAGCTTGGTATGGGAGCAGCTCTGTAGTGAACAAAAAAGCTCTACAGAGAATTATTAAAACTGCCCAGAACATCATTGGGCTCCAGCTACCCGCCCTGGATGACATCTTCACATCTCGCTGTTCTAGGAAGGTGCATACCATTCTCAAAGACTCTTCTCATCCTGCTTACAATCTCTTTGAACTGTTGCCTTCTGGCAGAAGATACAGAACAACTAGAACTCGGACCACATGTTTCCTGAATAGTTTTTATCCCAGAGCTGTACTCACACTTAACAACGAACTGTTGGACAATATTACTCGGTTTGTCATGTAGATGGTTGAGTGGTTCAGGGTGGGGAATTTGTAGTGGGTGGGACATTTTATTCTATTTTTATTCTATTTTTTATTCTATTTTTAAATTTTATGTATGCCAATGACAATTCGTTGTTTTGACAATGACAATAAATTTATTATTATTATTATTACTTGAAAATAGCTGGTAATATATTTTTCTGAAAGCAGAAATCATTAGCCTGATGCAATTATTTTACCACCCTTCAAAAATAATTTGTCCAGAAAGTTTGGATAGCAATACATAGAATTAAAAACTATTTACATTGTTTGGTTCTGCTACTCTAGCAGCCTCAGAAACACCAGAGGATTGAAAATTGATGGAGATAGCCTAAATCAGTGATGGCGAACATTTTTTTGTTCTCGTGGCAAAATGGGGGAGCGTGGGAGGGGTCATCCAAGTGCATGCCCACATCTATAATTTCATGTGCCTCCCCGTGCATGTGTGTGTGATTCTCCTCTGCTCACAAAACATGATGTCACACTTGTTTTTCACTCTCCTCAGGCTTCAGAGCCTTTCTAGGAACCTGGGGGGAGGGGCAAAAACAGCCTTCCCCACACATCCCCGGAGACATTCCGGAGGCAGAATATGGCCCATTTGCCAACTTCTGATTGGCTAGTTTTTTGCTCTCTCCAAGCTCCAGAGCTTTTCTAGGAGCCTGGGGAGGGAGAAACAGCCTGCAAACAGCCTGTTTCCCAACTCCCAGTGGGTCCGGAAGGCCCGAAAATCAGCTGGCCAGTGTGTACTTGTGCCCTGGACCTGGTTTCACGTGCCCACCAATATAGTTCCATGTGCGATGTTTGGCACGCTTGCCATAGGTTCGCCATCACGGGCCTATTGGGAAACTATTGTTACAATACTGTATATGTATTACTGAAACACTTTAAAAATTCCAAAAATAAATTATTTTAAGTGATGACTATCTGTATATTTTATTATAAAGTAGTAATAAATACATATCATCACATAGCACTCATGTCAGATGCAGACAAGCATTTCAGGGTTGAAAGTATTAGCCAATGATGTTACTGTTACTTGGGTGGATGCCCAGTGGGGGCTATTTTCATGTTCCTCAAAGGAGCTTGAGTAAAAGATGGGAACTTGTCCCACCCCATGACAGCATTCAAGTCCTAAACACAGGCTTGCTAACCGCCAACCTATCGTCCCAGCATGAGGTAAATGCTCCTACAGATTGTTATATTACTACTTACTTTTAAAATAATACCATGCTTAACTTTTTTTTAAATATATATATATTAATTATAATGTTAAGTTTAAATAAAAAGGCCAATGGGACACTCTATCTACCTGAAAAGATTCTTCAAAAGCTTGGGTTTTACTTTTTGAGGTCACATATTGTTCCTTTAGATTTGGATTGTACATGAATGTGGATGATTATGATTCATCTCTAGCATATAAATTGTGCCAAATCGGATAAGCTATTTCAGGTTATTATATTCATCAGCTTGGCTTGCTTCAGAGTAACTAATAAAAAGTTCTGCAATTTGCTTTTGTCACTCGAAAGCAGCAAGGTCCAGACAAGTTTTAAGAAAACGTTGAAATCCTTCTATTATAAACAGGAGAGGTTTGTGCAGAATTAGTAAAATGGATCACACAACCCAGAACTACAAATGAAGGAATAAAGCTATGAAATCCAAGAGGCAATCATTATTGTACCTGAATCTGCGCTATTACAAAGGCAATATGAATCTTTTTCATTGCTTTGGAAGAGAAGTTGTATGTAAAATGTTCTCTACCTTCTAAGCTATAACCACTGATAAATATTGACTTCCAACAGCAGGTACAAAATATTTGTTAATAGGCAGCACACTGAGTCATTTATTTCTTGAAGGGCTAGTAACATTTCAATTGTACTATTCCCACTGAGTGTTATCTTTCAATACAGTAATACAGTTCAGTAGAAAATGAACATTTAAGTGACATATTTTCCAGAAGGTGCTTTTCAATCAGACATTATGTCTATTTTCTTCAGAAGTTGCACTCATACTACACTTTTGAATTAAATTATCTCTTCTATTTGAACCTTAACTTTCTCAGTTCCAATTATTCTGCCTAGTAGACTGCTGAGGATAGTTAATTCTGATTAAATATACCTTCATATGCTTTATCTGCTTTGGTTTAGAGACAATAGAATCACAGTCTGATAAATGGATGATTTTTTTTTTGTATAGAAAAGGAAGGGTTTTTTTGCATCCTTGTAGTTGTACATAAAGATCAGTGCTTATTCATGCAAAATACATATATCTGAGTCTTCATATTGGCTTTTAAAATGTTAAAATTCAATTATTCTCTGCCCTATTTGGTCTTCCACCCAGCGTTGAGCTATCAGTTCTAATTAGACAATAAAATGGGGATCATATAAACCAACTCATATAAACCAAACCTCATATAAAAAGTGGTGATCAAAAGATGAAGAACAAAATGGTGTTTAAGGCATGTTTTCCTTGTATATATTTAAAAACCCTTTAATTCTATCAAGAGGGAGGGAGGGACTCTAAAGGCACAGATATCTCAGTTATTTCTACAATTGATCTGCATTCTTTTCAGTAAAGAGACATTGCAGAAATATTGACTGCTTCAATTCACACAGTTTATTGCAGGTGCTGCCAGGACTTTCATCCTTTGGTTCTTGGCTTTTATGCCACTTCTCAAAAAATGACAAGAAAAGAAAGAGAGCGGGCTAGCAGCTGTTCCACTTGGGACAGAGACTTCTTTCAAGATAAATGGAAGCTTGATGAAAGGAAATGGTCCATGCTAGGCGTGTAGTAACATATATCCAAGATAGGACAAGCTTGGCTGTCACCATATCTGAAAAGAATGTGCTCAACGAGTGACATACCTTAAGCATTGCCCATTGCTTATGCCTCCAAATCAGCAGAATAATAAAACAGTAAAGCGACAGAAGAAAACGTACTGCTATCTATCCTCAATGAATTCATTGGAAAGATTCTAGATTTCTTCCCAGCTAAAAGGATGTTTTAGCATTATCTACTAAATTTACATTTCCCAGCCCTTCTCCTCTCATTCCCTGGCAAATACCTTTGAAATGATCATTTCTCCACAGTAATGCCTGTTTTGATTAAAAAATAAATCTCAGCTCAGGAGCAGTGCCTATAAACTGTGTTGCACTTACAGGAGAAAAAGGCAGAAAGCTTCATTGCTATAAAGAGTTGAGTAGATGGACACACTGTACATGCTAGGCAGATGGCAGCCACTTTCATTTGTTGCTGCAGATGCAATTGGATTAACTGGAAGAGTCTCCTTGGTACATAATTCTTTTCTCTTCCTTGGGAAAATTTGTGTTTATAGTTGCCCACATTTTTGCTTCAGTTCTACAAGCCTTCGGATATTCATCTAGATGTGAACAAATTTAAGAAGATAAAATACAGATCAAGCAGATATGCAAATACAAGTTATCTTTGACTTATAATTGGTAATTCTGGAGTATAAGAAGCACCTTTTCCCCCAAAAAAGAGGGTGGAAATGTCGGTGCGTCTTATACATCAAATACAGCCATTTGGGGCCTCCTGAAGCCCTGACCCTGTGTCCCAGTTTTATGAAAAATGGGCCCGTTTTTCACAAAAACAGGGTGTGAGAGAGTTGGGGAGGCCTGCAGAGTGCTCTTGGTGGCTGGGAGAAAGTAAAAACACCCCCATTTTTGCAAAAAAAGAGGCAAAACTGGACCATTTTTGCAAAAATGGGGGTGTTTTTGCCTTCCCCCAGATCCAAGAGCACTTTGCAGGCTTCGCAAACCCTCTGCGTGCCCCATTTGTTTGGAAAAACAGGATCCGTTTTTGCAAAAAACAGGGTGCACAGAGAGTTTGGGAGGCTTACAGAGTGCTCCTGGGGGTGGGGAAGGACAAAAACCTTTTTTCTTACTTACCTCTTTGAAATCTTGGTGCGCCTTATAAACCAGGGCGTCTTATAGTCCAAAAGATGCAGTACCACTTCAAGGTACTATACAGTCTATGGATGGTTTTACAGAGTCAGCATATTGCCCCCACAATCTGGGTCCTTATTTTACCGACCTTGGAAGGATGGAAGACTGAGTCAACCTGAGCCAGTGAGATTTGAACTACAGCTAGCAGTCATCTGAAGTAACCTGCAATACTGCATTCTAACCACTGCACCACCATGACTTACTAAAATAAATTACTCAAAAGCAAATAAGGCAGAAATTAGACTGAATAGCAAATATAGAACATGTTAGAAAAATCCATTTCTTTGAGCCTATAAAGTAAAATGCATTTAGGTAATATTATACAGATTAAACATGCATACGCCCTCTTCCTTAGGTTAATGCAAGATGCCATGAAATCACAAAGATTGTTTTATTATAATCGTAAGTCTCAAAGTCTCAAAACTATGGGACTGAATTCAAATTCCTGAACGTGTGGATGACGCAGACCATAGACATTTATGAGCAAAATTAGCGTCACGTTGTTGTTTGTGAAAATTCAGCCTTAAAGAAATATGCAGGAGTAATAGCACCAAATAATTTATATTTGAGTTTTGGCCCTAGGCCCTAATTCTCCAGAACAAGAGCATTAAACACATACACAGAAATGTCTTATTGCAGTCATACCTTTCTTTCTCTCTCTTTTTCTTGGTATCTTTTCAACAGGGTTTTGGAGAACAAATTAATCACCTACATTGTATCTCTGGCATACAATAGTTTTATTGCAGGCACCTCATCTGTATTTTGATGTGGAATAGTATTTGTGATATAATCCTCTAAAAAGAATATGTATATTGTGCATATGTGGTTTCTGTAATTTAAAATGAATAGAGAGCTCAGTGTTTTGACATCTCTAATTTGAAAGCACTCAATTACAAAGAGTTATTTTAAAACAAATACCAAAATATTAATTGAAAGTACTGTACTGGTGTTCCACTTGTATTTGTTGTCTTGTGAGAAGAAGCTCCAGGTGTTCTAAGTTAGTCCCATTGAATTTAAAAGGAATATAGAGTTGTTGCATAATTGGTCCAAGATTAATACTGAAAGGATTTTTCTTCATTTCCTTTCTTGTAAATTTCTGTTTTCCTCCTGGCTCCTGTTTTAGAAGCACTAGAATTCCTTAGGGTATTTCCATCCCAGAAGCACAGAAAAGAACAGGAAATATTGAATCTTTTTGTTTGTGAGCCAAGAAAGGTAATTTTCTTCCCATTCCTGCTCAAAACTTCTCATTTAATGCAACAAATGGCCATAATTGTTTTTCCAAGCAGCAATATAAAGAAACCATTTGCCTTTCATATGAGAAAGGGAAGCCAATAGCTTGGGGTATTTAAAAAAAAGGTTTGGACTTGGTTTCTCATGTTTGGATTTAAAAGTTGCAGTCTTCATCAGCATGAGAATTATCCCAGCATTCTTAGAGAATTAACCAAGTATTTTTCTTTGAAGACCTGACATTTTTAAAAAAATATGTTTTATTGGTTTTGCACATAAGGTTACATAAAACAAACATAAAACAGTGCACAGTGCATGTGCCCATCACCCGACTGACAATAACCATCACCACCACCACCAATTGCAGGAGGGTCAAATATTTACTAGATTATATTCTTTTTTCCCCCTTAGCTCTAATTTGCATTTGTTTACTATTCAAACAAACCTGACCTGACATTAATTTTATCTTTAAAAAAAGTGGGAAGGCAAAGTCAACAGCCTCTTATGCAATAGTGACCAATAATATGGCCTGCATGTGTGGAAAATTGTGGTCAGTTTCTCTCAGTACATCTCACCTCAACTTGTGGAATGTACCAACCGTGCCACAGACCAAAGATTCACGAATTACTGGGCAGAAAGAATATGCACCCAAATCAAGAAGCTACTTTTAGTTAGCAGACAATACAAACTCTGGAAGCGAGCCATAACTAAAATATGACATTTGCCATAATCTGGGGAAGGAGGGAAGAACATACAGGTGAAGATTTCTACAGGCACCCAAGTCTTGCCAAGTCAATGACAAGACAGATGATACCTGCTACATCTCTAATCTTGTTTCATCCCCTCCAGAAATAGCTTCTTTATTGCAAAACAAAAAACAAAACAAAACACCATCAGGCTATAATCAGATACCGTATATCTCAGGCAAAAACCTTTTTTAAGGTTTACTTGACTCTATTCCTTAAAAATGCCTTTTATTAGCTAATATCCATATTTATAACATATCACATCCTGGACACAAACTGTTTCAACTCCTACCCTCAAAACGAAGCTACACCAGAACAACTAGACGCAAGAACAGCTTTAGCTAGACACAAGAACAGTTTTTCCCCAAATGCCACCACTATGCTAAACAAATAATTCACTCAGCACTGTCAAGTCTGCACTATTATTAATCTTCTCATCATTCCCATCACCCATCTCCTCCTGCTGATGACTATATTACTGTAACTTTGTTGTTTGTATCCTTACATTTTACATTGACTGGTTCTTAAATATGATTTGATTGCTTATTTGTACCCCGACTTCCTTAAGTGTTGCCCTTTACTGTATGTGTTCTGCCGGCGTGTCCCAACTGCCTGTAATTACAGGGTAATTAGTCCAGAAAGACACACACCACATGATAGAAAGAGAACCAAAAGTCTTTATCAACAGAAAAGCAGAAAAAACTCCCTTTTTAAATGTCAAAGGGATTTTCTGGTACACACAAGGCACAGGTTAAATGCAATCCAATTTCTCACCCAGTAACTGGGAAAATTGAGTCCAATTCCAAAGTCCAGAAAGTCCACACACAGTCTTGACTAGGGAAACAGCAAAAACCACGATCTTGACAAAACTATGAATCAGATAAACTTCCACAAGGCTAAACCAGCACGCTGTTCTTTTTATCTATAGCACTAATTACAGCAGCCCCACCCAACCACAGGTGGCCTCACTTATCTGCTGTAATAATCATTCAGTTCTCTCCAATGCATCACTCTACACATGCATGGATCTGTCATAAGTTCTTGTTCAGAATCCAGGGATGATAAGGATGATTGATCTCCTCCTGGGCTGTCTACCAAATTCCCCCCTTCCCTGCTACTCATGCTTCCTTCGTCAGAGCAGCCTTCATCGGGAGATTCTATCGGGAGCAAAACAGGCCTGTGGCATGTGGATGTTTCCCCCACATCCACCTCCACATTGCTTGGGGCAGGAACTGGGCCAGAGCCAACCACAACATGTATGATTCTTGATGAATGTATCTTTTCTTTTATGTACACTGAGAGCAGTGTTGGGAAACTTCAGTGTTCGGAAACCTCAGATCGTGCAGAATGCAGCTGCGAGAGCAGTCATGGGCTTCCCTAGGTATGCCCATGTTACACCAACACTCCGCAGTCTGCATTGGTTGCCGATCAATTTCCGGTCACAATTCAAAATGTTGGTTATGACCTTTAAAGCCCTTCATGGCATCGGACCAGAATATCTCCGAGACAGCCTTCTGCCGCACGAATCCCAGCGACCGATTAGGTCCCACAGAGTGGGCCTTCTCCGGGTCCCGTCAACTAAACAATGTCGGTTGGCGGGCCCCAGGGGAAGAGCCTTCTCTGTGGTGGCCCCGACTCTCTGGAACCAGCTCCCCCCAGAGATTAGAACTGCCCCTACCCTCTCACCTTTCGCAAACTCCTTAAAACCCACCTTTGTCATCAGGCATGGGGGAACTAAGATATCTCTCCCAGGCCTATACAATTTATGTATGGTATGCTTGTGTGTATGTCTGTTTAATAATGGGTTTTTTTAATATTTTAAATTGTAAATTATTAAATTTGTTATAAACTTGTGTTGTGAGCCGCCCCGAGTCTACGGAAAGGGGCGGCATACAAATCTAATAAAATAATAATAATAATAATAATAATAATAATAATAATATGCACCAAGACAAATTCCTTATGTGTCCAATCACACTTGGCCAAAACAAAATTCTATTCTATTCTATTTATCAGGACTTAGATAAATGCCCTGTCCAGATGTTTCTGTTAAGAATTTATTCCTGTTGAACAGTTGAAAAATAAAATAAACCTACATACTCATCAAATAGAACGCATAATTAATGTTCTTTAAATTATTACCTTGTTAAATGGAAGCTAGGGATGATAAAATACAGAAAAGTACATTCAAAGTATAACTTATCTGGAACTTGAAGAATACTGACAGTATTTAAAGAACACCTTCTAGAGAACATATTTACCAGGGAAGAAGCAGTCAGGCATCTAATTGCAAAAGGCCCCAAATAGCAAGAGACATGCATGGATCAGATATGAGTTGTAACAGAAATGCACATTTTGAAACATCCTTGTTTATGTTTTTTGACTGGAAAATGAATTCAGTTAGGTCCCACAGAGTTGGCCTTCTCCGGGTCCCGTCGACTAAACAATGTCGTCTGGCGGGACCCAGGGGAAGAGCCTTCTCTGTGGGGGCCCCGACCCTCTGGAACCAGCTCCCCCCTGAGATTAGGATTGCCCCCACCCTCCCTGCCTTTCGTAAACTCCTTAAGACCCACCTTTGCCGTCAGGCATGGGGGAACTAAAACACCTCCCCCTTGCCCATGTTGTTTTGTTGATTGATTGACTGTGTGCCTGTTTTTTATATATACTGTTTTTATGAGATTATTAATTTAAATTGTAACTGGATGGGTGGGCATTGGATTTGGTATTGTGTACTGTACTGTTTTTTATTATTGTTGTGAGCCGCCCCGAGTTTGCGGAGAGGGGCGGCATATAAATCCAATAAACCTAAACCTAAACCTAATTCTGTCCAGGTGATGTTTGAACATTCAACATGCCTCTAGATGCTTTAAATTCTCAAGGTAAAAATTGCAGAAGGCAGCTAAGATTCTACTTTTGTTATTCCTTGGAGATGCAAATCCAGTTATGCTGCAATTTGGTTTGTAAAATCTGAGCCGAATAATATCTACTTTTGTGCCTCTGCATCAATTATTATATTTTCGACACAGCTATGACCCATATTGTTTAGTTTTTGTCTCCTTACGTCCTATATTTAACTTCAAATCACTTCTAACTAGTCATACCTTATTACCAAATGTGGCCGTAAACAAATCCTTCCTCATATTGTTCAACAGATTTTGTACTAACCCTGAATAGCACAAAGCTCCTAGATATTGTTGTGGTTAGCTCTAGCCCAGCTCCTGCCCCAAGGACTGTGGATGTGGGGGAGACATCCACATGCTGCAGGCCTGTTTTGCCCCCGGTGGAATCTGATGATGAAGGCTCCTTTGACCAAGAAGACATGAGTGACAGGGAGGAGGAGAGTGTGGCAGACAGCTCAGAAGGAGATCAATTATCTAGCTCCTCCTTGGATTCAGAACAAGAGTTAATGATACAGCCACGCATGCGGAGAGCGATGCATAGGCAACAACAACTGAGAGATTATTATCAAAGAAAATGAGGCCACCTGTGGTTGGGTGGGGCTGTGGTAATTAGTGAGGCTGCTATAAATAGCAGCCTGTGGGTTTGGCCATTGTGGAGGATTATCTGATTGTTTGTTGTGTTTCATGACTGCTTTACTGACTTTGACTTTTTGTGTGCTGATTTTTCCCCGCTTTGAAACTAAACCAGAGCAAAGTGTGTTTCACTTTGTGAAAGAAGGACTTTGAATTGCCTCACAGCTGCAAGCTAAGTATCACAGGACTGATAAGGGACTTGTATAAATTACCAGTTTGTTTGGAGATGAGTGCTCTTTGCTATACCAAAAGAGGGCTTAGTTTAAGTGAATTTTCATTATAAAGGACATTGTTTTGAACTTTCAAACGTGTGTGTGTCTGAAATTTGTACCTGTGAATTTTTGGGAGGATTCTACCAGAGAGCCCGACAGAACAGATATGCTGTTGTTAAACTGAATGAAAGAAATGCCCATGAAATAAACACAGGTACTGAAGACACAGATAGTGAAGAACAAAAAGATAATGAATAAGACTTTGTATAACTGCTGATGTCACAGATGGAGAAACACAACACTGGTGGAACAAAAGCATAGCGTGCACTGAACAAGCGGGGAAAGATGAAATTAATTTGTTTCTGATTTTAATAAAACTAATATTGTGTATACTTTGTGTCCTAATCTGGCAAGCAGAAAACAATTACGCTTTTTTTGTATAGGTATAGGTATTTGGTTTTGTGTTTACTCTTCAAAAAATGCAAAAATCCTGGATAAAAATATACACATATGTCTGTGTGCATGGAAATCCATGTGAAATTTTCAAAGACAACATTGAAAACATTTCAATGTTTGCGAGCTAACAAGGAAGTTGCCCAGGGTGTGTTTAGGTTTGGAGGAAATACAAAGAAGGTAAAAAATGAAATAGATTTCTTCTTCTTTATGCTGAATTAACCTTGAAAGCTAAACAAAGCATACAATACAGTGATCCCCCGATTATCGCGAGGGTTCCGTTCCAAGACCCCTCGCGATAATCGATAACTCGCGATGTAGCGGCACGGAAGTAAAAACACCATCTGCGCATGCGCGCCCCTTTTTCCATGGCCGCACATGCGCAGATGGTGGAGTTTGCGTGTGGGCGGTGGGGAAGACCCTTCGGCCGCCCAACAGCTGATCTGCTCCGCAGCGTGGCAGCAGCGAGGAGCCGAAGATGGGGTTTCCCCGTTGCCCAGGCAACGGGGAAACCCCATCTTCGGCTCCTCGCTGCTGCCGCGCTGCAGAGCAAATCAGCTGTTGGGCGGCCGAAGGAACCTTCCCTGGGTCTTTCTGCCGCCCAGGCAAAGGGGAAACCCCAAGATCGCTTGCCGCTTGCCGCTTGCCGCTTGCCCGTCACCCGCTCGCCCGGCCGCTCGCTTGCTGCTTGCCGCTTGCCCGTTCGCCCGCCCGCCTGGCTGCTCGCTTGCCGCTTGCCACTTGCCCGTTCGCCCGCCCGCCTGGCTGCTCGCTTGCCGCTTGCCGCTTGCCCATTCGCCCGCCCGCCTGGCTGCTCACTTGCCGCTTGCCCGTTCGCCCGCCCGCCTGGCTGCTCGCTTGCCACTTGCCGCTTGCCCATTCGCCCGCCCGCCAGGCTGCTCGCTTGCCGCTTGCCCGTTCGCCCGCCCGCCTGGCTGCTCGCTTGCCGCTTGCCGCTTGCCCGTTCGCCCGCCCACCTGGCTGCTCGCTTGCCGCTTGCCGCTTGCCCGTTCGCCCGCCTGCCTGGCTGCTCGATTGCCGCTTGCCGCTTGCCCGTCACCCGCTCGCCCGGCCACTCGCTTGCCGCTCGAGAGCAAGAGGGGGAGAGATAGAGAAAGAGAGAGAAGGAAAGAAAGAGATGAGAGAGGGAGGAAGAGAGTGTGAGAGAGGAAGAAGCAAGATAGAGAAAGAGAGAGAGAAAGAAAGATGAGAAAGGAAGGGAGTGACGTCATCGGGTGGAAAAATCGCGATATAGCGATTCGCAATGATCGGGATCGCGAAACTCGGGGGATCACTGTATTGTACATTCTTCATACCTTCTACATATTCAAAGCCAAATAAAAATACATCTGTGCCACTCAGCTGTCTTCTCAGAAGAGAATACCAGTGAAAAGACTCACTAAGTCAGACTTCATGCCAAGTTTAGGAATAAACCTCAACTCTCCCCACATCCAGAAACTTATTTATAGCAGTAGTTCCAAGACATGAACCAGCTAGATTAGTTGCTTTATCATACATATGTAGAAAGCAGGGGTGTCAACCTCGATTTCATTGAAAGCCACATCAGGGTTGTGTTTGACTCAGGGGGAGCAGGGGGGAGAGTGGGTGTGGCTAGCTCGACGTCATTCATGTCACAGGTACCTGTGGTGGCCTGATTGCTTTGTCAGTGAAAATGTGCTCCCGAGCTCCATTTTTGGCTGCAATGGCCTCCTGCAAACCTCTGCCAGTGAAAACAGAGCTTGGGAGGCCACAAGTTCTGTTTTTACTGGCAGAGCAACCACAGGCTGGTCCTTTGCTGTTTCCATGGTGGCTCCATGGCCCAAATCTAAGGACCCCATGGGCTGGATTTGGCCCCTGGGCCTTGCGTTTCATACCATATAAGGTTCTGTGGACTGCATTAAACAGAAAACCAAGAAAAGAGAGAGACTAGGGTAGGAGAGGAGAGGAGAGAGAGAGAGAGAGAGAGAAAGATTGAATTGGTAGATGAAAATATTTGTAATTCAGAGTTGAAATGAGGGGTGCTTGGTGCTCTCTGAGCTTGCTTGTTTTCTTGCAGATATTTCATTACCCTAACTAAGTAACATCACGACTGCTAGAGAGAGAAAAGTCGGCCATTTTTTGGTGGTCTTAAGACTGTGAGGCACCTGCTCAATGTTGACATAATAGTGCAACTGCTAGCCAGCTTTATTCTTTGCATGTTGAAGCCTAGATTGATATAAAATTCAAAATCTCCTGAAATACCAGGGAAGCTGGAAGGTGAAAGCCCAAAACAATGACACTGCAGACTATTAATGAAGAACTGGAAATGATTCAGCTATGCGGTAAGCAGGGACACATTAAGTGAAGAAATGCCATACTAGAATAGCATGCCAGGAGATGAGATAACATTGTTATTGCTTTAGTATTGTTGCAGAGGGTCAAAAGGAGACAGTGTTGTGACATTGCAGAGCAACTCCATCCTTTACATGTCTACATATTGTTGAAATGCAAGTCCACAAGGGCTTGCATTGTGATTTCAGAACACCCATTCTGTCATACCTTGTAAGGAATAGAAGCTCAACATAAAAGAATAGTTTATGCATGCAGTGTCAATATAGATTTTCTGATCTTCAGCTGAAGGCTACAATGTTGTCATCACCAAGGTTTGTTACCATCTCAGATTCTGACACTTTTAGAGCTACATATTTCTTTTTCTAAGTTCACTGGAATGGTGATGGAAAATCCATGTACAGAAAACACAACAGCTGATTGCAAAGCTAATTCTTTATTTTTATCTCAGGAAGCAATCCTTGTTGGAAATTTAATGAAATATGTTGCAGACTTGCCTGTCTTCTCTAATAGGGCCACAAAAAGGAGATTGGTAGCACTGATTTAAGTAAATTACAATTCATCTTTTCATTTGAACAAGAAAAAATACAACTGCTTGAAACCATGATGTTAAATCTTAGATTATTTGTTTAAACTGTATTTTAAGCAAATTAGAATTCCCCAATTAATGGAATAATAGAACAGAATAATAGCGTTGGAAGGAATCTTGGTGGATTTCTAGTCCAATCCCCTGTTTAGGCAGGAATCTTTATACCAAGTCTGATGAATGAATGAAATTAATGAAATAACAAACTTAAATGAAAGAACAAACTAAGTAATTGGAAACTAAAGCAAGTCCTCCAGGTCTCCTCACAGCTGCATTGAAGGATAAAAATGGACAGCAACGCTTACATGCCTAAGGTTAATTCATGGAGCCCCGAAGAATGAATTTGTGTTACATCCACATAAGGCTAGAAGATGTTCTTAAATCTGAATTTGCCGAAGATTTCAGCTCTTTGAAAATTTTACCTATATAATTAAAAAGTACATTTTGTGACATTCTGTTTTAGACAAACAGCTTCTAATCAGGAGGGTTTTTAGAAATATATGATAGGAAAATCACCTGTGTGAAGTGTTCCCCATACACCTCAGGCTCACATCCTAATTTAATTTATATTCTTGTTTTTATAAAGCCAATGGTACACTAGAGATTAAACTGTATTAATATATAACTGGCACTAGCTCTGTGCAGTAAAAAATGACTGCAGCCTTTAACACAATCCCTGAGGTGGCATTTAATTTCACTGAAAATCAAAACCTTCTTAAATTGTTCTGCCACTTCATAAACTCAATATATCAGTGCATCAGCAATCCGTGAATCCTTAGATCTAGGCACACAATTGGGGGGGAAATCTGCCCACAACTCAATATCGATTCAATGTAAGGCAAGTACAGTGGTCCAGTGGGAAGGTATTCAATAGTTCTGTTATTTTATGCAAGTTGATTACTAGCAGCCCCATCTTATCATGGAGTTTTCATTCAGTAATGACTTCATCCATTCTCTGCTTCTGTTAAGCCTACCTGGATTGTTTTCTGGAACAAAGACCTAACAAGATTGTGTCTGCTAAATTATCATTTTGGTACATGCATTCACTTCCTTGAAAGCCAAGATAGTTTTTTCATCAAGTCAGGCTGCCTTGCTCACAAAACACTCAAGAATTACTTCAATTCTTCTGCCTGAGGCTATTTTACTGTCAAAAGTCTAGGTTTACTCCCTCACTGCTTTGATGGCATATCTTTCAGGTCATTCTGATTTCCACCGTGTTTCCCCGAAAATAAGACACTGTCTTATATTAATTTTTGCTCCAAAAGTTGTGCTACGTCTTATTTTTGGGGGGTGCCTTACTTAAAGCAGCTGCCACAAGATCTGAGGGGACGGGGTGAGACGGAATGGGAGTCGGGATCTGACACGCCGCTCCTGGCCGCCCACTTAACAGCCTCCCAGTCTCTACTGTCTAACCACTCCAAGCTGCAGGAAGGGTAAGGCGGGCTGCAATACCGGCAGCTTTGGGGGCTCCTTTTCTCAGTGGTTTGTTACGTCTAGGCAGCTGCACCAACTTTTTCCTTCCCGGTGGCGGTGATGGCGACGGCTTTCCTTTGAGGAGCAGCAGCGCCGGGAACGTCACATAATGAAGTGAAGCCGCCAGAGCTGCCACTGCCGGGAAGGAAAAAGTTGGTGCAGCTGCCTAGAGGTAACAAACCAAACCCCTGAGGAAAGGAGCCCCCGAAGCTGCCGGTATTGCAGCCCCCTTACCCTTCCTGCAGCTTGGAGCAGTTAGATGGTAGAGACTGGGAGGCTGTTAAGCGGGCGGCCAGGAGGGGGGTGTCAGATCCCGACTCCCATTCCGTCTCACCCCATCCCCTCAGATCTTGTAAACGTATGTAAACTGGACTACGCCTTATTTTCGGGGGGTGCCTTATATTAGCAAATTCTGCAAAACCTCTGACATGCCTTACTTTCAGGGTACGTCTTATTTTGGGGGAAACACTGTATACACTGCCAAATACGTTGGATTTCAAAGTTGTCAAAAACCAAGCACTACAAGTTTTACTTGTGGGCAGTGAAGGGCTGCAAAAAAATTTACTACTACACTGTTGGCATTGTTTATTTTATGGGTGTGGTTTGTTGACCATGTGACCAGGTGGGAGTGGCTTGACAAGCATGTAACTGGCTTAAAGGTGGCCACTGGTCACTGACATCAAGGATTGGGGTTAGGGTGCCTGGCCTCTCCCCACCTCAAAGACATACAATTTCCCTATCCATTTACTATTACTGAACATCCAAAATATACAATTTAATTCTATGTATATATGCCATATGTGTACATACATATTACACACAGGCACAAATATATATATATATTAAAAAAACAGGGCACGAAATTGACTTTGAAAAAACTAAATTACTCCACAAAACAGAGAATTTATATAAAAGAATCTCTCTAGAAGCTATCGAAATTGAAAGGAGACCCTTTTGTTTAAATAAAAGAGATGATACCTCCCGCCTGCCAGAGATTTGGAAACCAGCCTTAAACAAAATAAACACTTCATAATAATCAACATGTCAATCCTTCTAATTATTATGATTTTAGAATTTTATATTTGGAAATCAGCCTTAAACAAAAAACTTCATAAAATCTTCATGTCATTCCTTCTAATAACTATGATTACACCAACCAATCAGATCACTGAAGCATAGTCACCCAATCTATTTGCTACATTCAAAGCAAATCTCCACCCCCACACTACATACTAGAAAGAAATGTCAGTTTGCTAATATTCCATTTACAACAACACAAAGATTGGAACTCCAGCCTGAAGATGGTGAATGTGATTTCACCGAAACGTCGCATAGACATGCAAAACATTACACAGGGCAAAACCCGAACTCAGAACAATCTACATACATATACCCGTGAAAATTTACGAAAACAAATATCTTGCCTCTACGGGGAGGACACTTTCCTACTGACTAAGACCTATGAAAAACTTGAAGTCAGAAAAGCCTCCATCTTATGTGATCTCACATTCCTACGCAACTGCAGGGACAAAAAAATAATTCCCAAATACTTCCAACTAAAATTCCACCCAAAAACCCCAACCATAGAGAGGATCCTAAAAAGAACTGAATTAGCCCTAATCAGAAATGAACTCCACAAAAAAAGATTCATACTTGATGAAATCAACAAAAGTCTACTCTCTCTTCACCTTAAAATCAGTAACCAAATACACCCTATACTCTGGGATAAATTCAAACAAATATCAATCTGGAGGGCAGAAACAGAAACCCAATACAAGACAGACACACATAATAAGAAACTCCAAATACTAGAGGTACAGCAAAAACCCAGCCCTCCACAACAACTTATGACCAAAACAGTACATAACATATCAGACAAGATACTCACCACTACAGAAACCAATATTCTTTCAAAAGGATTTAATTTTGCAATAACTCCAAGACGGATACCAACTGAAAACATCATATGTGGAATTGAAACAACTTTAAATAAAATCAACCCAGATACTGCTAACAAAATCAGACTTAAAGTCACTAATATTCTCTGCTCTAGTAAACCTCCTAAAAGCAACATACAGCAGGAAGAAAGAGATGCTCTTATCAATCTGAAGAAAAACCAGGAAATAATAATCCTCCCAGCTGATAAAGGAAACTCCACTATAGTAATGAACACAGCAGAATACAAAGAAAAAATGACAAATCTACTACAAAACCCGGCCTACAAACTCCTAAGCACAGATCCTACCACCTACCTAGAAAAAACCACCAAATCTAAAATCAAGGCCTCTCCCATCAGCAAAGAAATCCAGCAAAAAATCATCCCCAGAGAAAAATCTTCCATATGTCCAAAACTCTATGGCCTTCCAAAAATACACAAAGAAGGAATACCTCTCAGACCAATAGTCCGTTCTATAGGCTCCCCTCTACAAAACCTTGCCAAATTTTTAGCCAAATACCTTCAACCATATACAGAAACTATTACCTCATATGTTCAAAATTCATTCCACTTTATACAAATAATTAAAAAACAAAACCTACAACCCGATGACCTACTTGTAAGTTTCGATGTCGTGTCCCTGTTCACACAAATACCTATTAAAGAAGCCTTGACAGCTATCCAGGACAAACACAAACCCCCCAAATATATCCTAGACCTTACCAACCACTGCCTGACCAATACATACTTCATCTATAATGAACAAAGATATAAACAAATAGAGGGAGCCCCCATGGGATCACCTCTATCACCTGTCATAGCCAACCTCTATATGGAATATTTCGAAAATAATGCTTTAGGGCAAGCCAAATACAAACCCAAACTTTGGCTGAGATATGTTGATGATACCTTTGTAATTTGGCCACATGGTAAAGAAAAACTAGACAATTTCCTCACACATCTCAACAGCCTACACCCCAAAATACAGTTTACTATGGAAACAGAAATCAATGATCAACTTCCCTTTCTAGATGTACTGGTCTATAAAAAACCCAATGGCAGCCTAGGACATACTATCTACCAAAAGAAAACCCATACCAACCGTTATCTAAATGCACACTCACACCACCACCCCGCACAAATCACCTCAGTGGCCAAAACTCTCATCACCAGAACCAAACGCTTAGCTGACCATGAGCACTTAAAAACTGAATTGAACAAACTCAAAGATGTACTAATTTCTAATGGATTCAAAGAGAAAACAATAACAAACCTAATCAATAAAGAGACACCCCCCAAAAAACAAGATCAAGAACAGGACAATGGCACCACCATCCTTCCTTACATCAAAGGCACCACGGATAAAATTAGTAAAATCCTGCACAAACATAACATCAAAACCTCATTTTGCACTAACCAAAAAATATCTAATATCCTAAGGAGCCCCAAAGATAAAATCCAATTGGAATACCAAGGAATCTATGAAATCCCTTGCAAAACATGTGCAGCCACATACATTGGACAAACTAACCGAAGAGTGAGCCAACGCATAGCAGAACATGTGAATGCAGTCAAAAAACAAGAAAAGACCTCCTCCCTTGTCCAGCACATTAAAAAAACAGGGCACGAAATTGACTTTGAAAAAACTAAATTACTCCACAAAACAGAGAATTTATATAAAAGAATCTCTCTAGAAGCTATCGAAATTGAAAGGAGACCCTTTTGTTTAAATAAAAGAGATGATACCTCCCGCCTGCCAGAGATTTGGAAACCAGCCTTAAACAAAATAAACACTTCATAATAATCAACATGTCAATCCTTCTAATTATTATGATTTTAGAATTTTATATTTGGAAATCAGCCTTAAACAAAAAACTTCATAAAATCTTCATGTCATTCCTTCTAATAACTATGATTACACCAACCAATCAGATCACTGAAGCATAGTCACCCAATCTATTTGCTACATTCAAAGCAAATCTCCACCCCCACACTACATACTAGAAAGAAATGTCAGTTTGCTAATATTCCATTTACAACAACACAAAGATTGGAACTCCAGCCTGAAGATGGTGAATGTGATGTGCTCTTCTAAAATTATACACATTCAACCTCATTTACTGTGATAGGAGAAACATACCCAGAACCCAGAAGGGGGAAAAAAAAAAAAAAATTTCTACCGATTCTGCATACTTGACTTGAATTTTTCTACTGGTTCTGCATGCCTGACCATTTCCATAGGAGCCCATCACTGCTTGTGGAGTTCTGTTAAGAGAAGCCATTTACTTTTTACAATTATTTTTATAAATAATTCAAGGCAATGAACATACCTAGCAGTCCTTCCTCCTCCTATTTTCCCCACAGCAATCCTGTAAACTGGGATGAGCTTTGAGAGAGTAACTGTCCCCAAAATTCAGTCTCTTGCTCTCTTGCTCTTGCTCTTTCTCGCTCACTCTCACTCTCTTCCTCCTGCCCTTTTCCCCTCCCCCTCCCCCTCATCTATCTATCTATCTCAGTGTTTCCCAACCTTGGCAAGTTGAAGAAATTTGGACTTCAACTCCCAGAATTCCCCAGCCAGCATTCGCTGGCTGGGGAATTCTGGGAGTTGAAGTCCAAATTTCTTCAACTTGCCAAGGTTGGGAAACACTGATCTATTTACCCACCTATCATCTATATTTTTGTCATATATAAACCAGAAAACTCATATAGGTTTTCTGAAATTGATTAGATCAGGTTCTTTAAGGAGGTGGCTCTACAAAATATGCTATGGGCAAGGGTACTTAGGGATGATAGGAAAAACAGTCCTCTAATTTCTGCTCCTATGATGAATTTGTGAGCAGAGAGGTCTTTTTACACAAAAACATGTTTTTACATCTCATTAATATATAGAAATTGGGGAGTGTTGGTTTGAACTTATGCAGTTTTGCACAGAAGTAACAAACTAGAGTTTACATTTAACATTCTACTCCAGGAGCAATGGTTGCCCAGTGGTCAGAATGCAGTGTTGCAAGCTAACTCTGCCCAGTGCCAAGAGTTTGATCTTGACTGACTCAGCCTTCCATCCTACAGGTCGATAAAATGAGGACCCGGATTGTTGGGGACAATATGCTGACATTTGTAAACTGCTCTGAGAATGCTGTAAAATACTACTGAATAGTATATAAGTCTAAGTACTGTTTTTATCTCCAGATTTCGATTAATAGCACAGTTCTAGAGCTGTATGTATCCACTTTAGTTTGTGGCACAAACATGCCATAGCAATATCCTCCCCCCCCCCCCCCTGCAGTTACTCCAGAGATTGACTTTATCTCTTTCTCAGCCCATGCTATCTATTAATAGGGCATTGGAGTAGGAAACTATTTCTGTGTTTTTAGCAAGAAAACCATATGGCTAGAAAATATGAAATAACATCCAAGATAACTTAGAAGACATTCTCTATTTACAAGAACCTCTGCTATAGAAAACGAAATAAAATCAGCACTTCAGTCATTATCAAGTCAGAAAGCTACTGGAACTCATAAAATATTTATTTAATTTAGCATGCTAGAAAAATAATGCTTAGAATCGTCAATCATAGACTAAAGCCGTACATGGAAAAAGAAATGCCAGATGTTTAAGCTGGCTTTGGAAAAGGCCAAGGAACACAATATATTATTACTGATGCATGATAGATAATTTAAAAAGCAAAGAATATATTTTTTTAAAAGTCACTATATACATCAATGATTATGGAAGGCTTTCAATGATGTCAATTATGTCAAATGTGCTGGGAAAAAATGAAAAAGCCAAACATCTCATTGTTTTTATGAGAAACATATGTAAGTCATCAAGTTGTAGTACACACAGAAAAAGGAAAGGTAAGGAAAGGAAAGGAAAGATCTACATCATTGGAAGATCTGCCACACCAGGCTAAGCGCATAATAACATCATAGAGGAAAACTACCTATGAAGTCACTAAGAGTCACTAATATTATTATGACTAGCACTAGGAAAGTTATCTTTACATTTCCAACTGCCATCATCAATCAATTGTCCATACTGGACAAACAGAACTCAGATCGGACCCCTTTCCTAACTTTTGGGAAAAGTCCAACTACCCGGATCCTTCAGTGACTGACTTTAAGGTTTAAGATTATCCTTCAGAAAAGAACTATAAAGCCTGAATTTTTAATCAAAACAATCAAGTTAAAAGCTCTCAGGAGATTTAAGGCATTTTCTTTTAGATTAATGAGAAACCAATTAGATCAGAATCAAGTAATTAAATGCAATTCAAGTTTGTTAATAGCCATTGTCTATTAAGAAATACTGCTTCTTATCTTTTCACCATCCTCTATTCTCTACCTCATAATCAAATTTAATGCGTACTGTATATAACAGTCCTCTCTCAGGGCTATAATATTTGATGAGTAATACGATAACAACTTTGCTAAACTTTAAGTAGACACAAGACTCTAAATGATCTCTAACCAATTTATTTCCAATTAAAGATTAATTGAAATTTACTAATCACCAAAACTAAAGTTAACTAAGTGATTAAAATAACAATTCATTGATGATTGCATTAACACAAAAAGGCTCAATTAAATTTAAATTCAAGATTTTTCTCATCAGTACATCTCATCACTACATTATATTATGGATCTATATTATGGTTTATAGTCTTTTCTGGAGTCATTACACAGAATGAAAATAACAGAAAGACTAATGGGAGTGACTAATGTTTTATGCACGCCCAAAACATCATAGATTAATTTTGGATCCAGATTTTATGCTAGATGTGTTAGTTTTTCCATACGTGTGGATTTGTAAACACATAAAAGTTAAATATATATTCACTCTGCTCCAATGCACTTCCATTCTGGAATCAGAAATTCCAATAAGCATCCTCCATTATTTTTGTGATTGTTTTGTTTTGGAGCTACATGTCATATTATTATTATATTAGGCGTGGAATTAAAGTTTTTTGCCTGAATGTCTTGCCCTAGTGGGATACATAAAACCTGTAAATAGGACTAAATTGATCCTATTACCTCTCAGTCAGATGCCCATTTCTAGGCTGTCTTTATTGCACCTAGAAATTCACAGTACAGTATGTCTTGGATGGTTATGGCTCTTTATGATTAAAGGATTACATATTTCAGTAATAAACAATAGAATGGTAAGTGTGACAACTTTCATTCAGTATTGGGAATTTCTAGTTTTTCAAATCAAGTGAATGTTGTTCTCCCTGCTTGTTTATTCACCTTTTTAACTTATAGCCTTCAATTTTTGTATTGTCATAATAAAAGATTGATTAGAATAGACCTGGGATCAGACAAGTGTTCTCATCTACATCACTACTTCTTGACCTATACAAATTTGGGTTCATTCTGAAATAGTTATTACGAGGACATTTAATGCCTCCATTAAGCGTGCCTATTTTCAAAGGTAATTCTGTGGGTCAAATGGTGCAAGAACAAATATATTGAATAAAGGTGGTTTGTGTTGCTAAGCAAAATCCCCTTCTAAAGGCTTTTCATAACATTCCAGGAAAGCGTCCCTATGAAAAGGGCTGTTTTTCTGTCTTTGATTGAGAATATAATGACTTTCGGCTTATCACTGTGATTCACTGGCTGGTACATCCTGCTCTCCAGTTCTTGGTAATTCAGTAAAATCAGTTCTTGTTCTATTTTATCAATATGAATGTTTAAGCTTTTCAAAGTTCAAATTTCAAAAAAAAGTCTTGGAGACTTTCCAAACCACTAGCCCCATTTGTCTGCCAAAACTTCATGGAACATGAATGTGGCATCATTTTGAGTTGTCTTTACCTTTGTCAAGGGCTATGAGGACAGTCAGAGTGCTCTTACCAAGAGTGTGCCTTCTAGACACTTAAGAGTAGCTTTAACAGTGATCCCTTTAGCTATCTCCAAAAAAAGCAATAGGTAAATATTGTTTACATTCAACTTCCTTAGAAGTTGAAAATTTCATGGTACTGCATTAAGCTTGCATTACAGAAGCATGGTTTGCTCTGGGAAGTGTGAATAATTAACACAGCAAGTGACTCAGAGTCTTAGTAACCAATAAAAGAGGAGGAAGGGAAGAGAATAGTATACACATGTTCTGGTCATTACTGTTTTAAAGGTTTGTTCTTTGCATATTGCATATAATATTGCATATTATAACAGTCATGTTTAATTTGAGTCACACTTAATATCCACCAACTTAGTAACAAAGCTTAGAAAAACACCAGCAGGTAAGGCAAATCTCACTGGTCACTCCTGTATAGACAAATCTACCAGATTCTGACTTTTCCTTTTAGGAAGAAGTCTCCAAACATGGTTGGCTGAGGAATTCTGGATATTGAAAACCGCAAGTTTTCAAGTGCCAAGTTTGGAATTCCCTGATTTTCGGGATTTTTCACTAGTCATTAGTTTCTGGGCCTTTCCTCCTCTTTGTCAGTTGTTTGTATACATTGTATTCAGTCCTTCCCATTTCTGAAAATAATGCAGTATTTCTATGTTTTTCCCTTTTTTCTCCTTACAGTTCTAAAGTTGCCAAGCCTGGAATTCCCTGATTTTTGGGATTTTTCACTTGTCATTAGTCTCTGGGCCTTTCCTCCTCTTTGTCAGTTGTTTGTATACATTGTATTCAGTCCTTCCCATTTCTGAAAATAATGCAGTATTTCTGTTTTTCCCTTTTTTCTCCTTACAGTTCTATCATAGCTCCAATAATACAATAATCACAGCTATAGGGAACATTTTGCTCTTTCATTCCTATGTTCGTCTGTAGGTCCATAAAAGTCTTGTAGCAAGAAAGAAATGATAGTTCAGAAGAACCCTTGCAAGGTAATGCTGAAGACTTTAATAAGTTTTTCACAAATAAAATCACTCAGATCGGGATGGACCTTGACTCCAATTGGAATGCAGTGTTGGCTGACAATGAGTCAGTCAAGGTGACAGGGCCCCATCTTAGTTGACCTGTCTGGGAGGAGTTTGACCTGGTGACACCTGATGAAGTGGACAAGGCCATTGCAGCTGTGAGTTCTACCACCTGTTTACTGGACCCTCCTGGCTGATTTTGGACAGCAGGGAGGTGACACAGAACTGGGTCCTGGAGATTACCAATACTTCATTGACAGGGGGTCCTTCCTGGCTCCCTGCAAGGAGGTACTTGTGCACCCCCTCCTCAAGAAGCCTTCCCTGGATCCAGCTGTTTTTAATAACTGTCGTCCAGTCTCCAATTTTCCCTTTATGGGGAAGGTTATTGAGAAGGTGGTGGTGCTCCATCTCCAATGGTCCTTGGATGAAGCCGATTATCTAGGCCCTCAGTAGTCAGGATTCAGCCCTGGCTACAGCACAGAAACTGCTTTGTTACACTGATGGATGAATTATTTCTGGCGGGCCCAGGATAGGGGTTTATCCTCTAACCTGGTGCTCCTTGACCTCTCAGCAGCTTTCGATACCATCGACCATGGTATCCTTCTGCGTCGACTTGAGGAGCTGGGAGTGGAAGGCACTGTTTTATGTTGTTTCTCCTCCTACCTCTCTGGTTGGTCGCAGTCGGTGTTGGTGGGGGGTCAGAGGTTGGCTCCTAGGTCTCCCCCTTGTGGAGTTCCTCAGGGATCAGTCCTCTCCCCCCTGCTGTTTTAGACAGCTAGAATAGAATTCTTTATTGGCCAAGTGTGATTGGACACACAAGGAATTTGTCTTGGTGCATATGCTCTCAGTGTACATAAAAGAAAATACAGTGATCCATCTATTATCGCGAGGGTTCCGTTCCAAGACCCCTCGCGATAATCGATTTTTTGCGATGTAGGGTTGCGGAAGTAAAAACACCATCTGCACATGCGTGCCCTTTTTTTTCTATGGCCGCGCATGCGTAGATGGTGGAGTTTGCGTTCCCCGCCGCCCACGCAAAGGGGAAACCCCGATTCGGCTCCTCGCTGCTGCTGCGCTACCGAGCAGATCAGCTGCTGGGCGGCCAAAGGAACCTTCCCTGGGTCTTCCCCCTCTTGCTGGCGGGCGGGCGAGCGGCGGGCATCAGCAAGGAGCCGGGGTTTCCCCTTTGCGTGGGCGGCCGGAAAGACCCAGGTTGGGGGTTCGGGGGGGTGCTGGGAAGCCCCCCAGGCCGGCTGCGACCTTTTAAAACAACCGCGCTGCTTCCCAGCTGACTCCTGAAGCCAAATGCGGAAGTTCGCCTTTGGCGTTTGGCTTCAGGACTCAGCTGGGAAGCGGCGCGGCTGTTTTAAAAGGTCGCAGCTGGCCTGGGGGGCTTCCCAGCACCCCCCCTAATCCCCAACCCGGGTTCAGGGGGGTGCTGGGAAGCCCCCCAGGCCGACTGCGACCTTTTAAAACAGCCGCGCCGCTTCCCAGCTGACTCCCGAAGCCAAACGCGGAAGTGGGGGTTTTTTTAATTAATATTTTTTTAAAAATCGCGATATAGCGTTTCGCGAAGATCGAGATCGCGAAACTCGAGGGATCACTGTATACATTTGTCAAGAATCATGTGGTACAACACTTAATGATTGTCATAGGGGTCAATATCTACATGAAACCGCTGGGTGAAATCATCCATGGGCATGGGGTGAGCTGTCATCAGTATGCTGATGACACTCAGTTAAACATCTCCACCCCATGTCCAATCAGTGAAGCAGTGGAAGTGATGTGCCAGTGTCTGGAGGCTATTAGGATCTGGATGGGTGCCAACAGGCTCAAGCTTAATCGTGACAAGACAGAGTGGTTGTGGGTTTTACCTCCCAAGGACACTTCCATCTGTTCGTTCATCCCCCTGGGGGGGAGCTTTTGACCTTCTCAGAGAGGGTCCACAACTTGGGCATCCTCCTTGATCCACAACTGACTTTAGAACATCATCTCTCGGCTGTGGCAAGGGGGGCCTTTGCCCAGGTTCACCTGGTGCACCATTTGCAGCCCTACTTGGACAGGGAGTCTCTGCTCACAGTCGCTCATGCCCTTATCACCTCAAGGTTCAACTACTGCAATGCTCTCTATATATGGAGCTACCTTTGAAAAGTGTTCGAAAACTACAAATTGTGCAGAATGCAGCCGCATGTTTCTCCAGCACTCAGCAGACTGCACTGGCTGACAATTGGTTTCCGGACCCAATTCAAAGTGTTGGTTATGACCTATAAAGCCCTACATAGTATAGGACCAGATTACTTGCGGGACCGCCTTCTGCCGCACGAGTCTGGTTAGGTCCCACAGAGTTAGCCTTCTCCAGGTCCCATCAACTAGACAATGTCATTTGGTGGGACCTAGGGGAAGAGCCTTCTCTGTAGGAGTCCCGGCCCTCTGGAATCAACTCCCCCCAGAGATTTGCACTGCCTCCACCCTCCTTGCCTTTCGTAAGAGTCTGAAAACCCATTTATGCCATCAGGCTTGGGGCCACTAGACCCCAGCCTCTGCCCAGTGAATGTGTAGGATGTGGTAGTATGCATGTGAATGTTTGATTTTTAAATGTTTAGCTTTTTAAGATAAATTTTAAATTAATTATTTCTATTAATTGGATTTGAAGTGTTTTATATGTTGTATTTTTTATTGAAATGTTGTAAGCTGCCCCGAGTCCACGGTGAGGGGCAGCATATAAGTCCAATAAATAAATAAACAGCACAAATAAAATTAGCCAAGTCAAGGACATCAGCCAAGCCGGTAGCAAAAGGTTGTTCCTGAAGTCAACCTGAACTATTGGAAGCTTATCCTATATTGAAGAGTCACTGCTGGGGCTTGTGGAGTGCTTGTAACACTATAGTCAGGCATTTGGTAGAGGCATCTTCACCTTGCTCTAATATAAGTAGTTCCTGACTCATGACGGGCCACTTAGTGACCATTCTAAGTTATGATGGACCTCCCCCACAAAAGGGCCTTACAACCCAGTTAGACATTGCTCTCTCCCCATGGTTACATAACTGCATTTTGGGCACATAGCAACTGGCCTACATTTATAATCATTTGCTCTGCTGTCACGTGACTGTGATTTACAACATTCTTTTCTGGAAACCAGAATTTACTTCCAGTTTCCTGCAAAACTGGTACATAGAGACCAATGTATTCGCTTAGCAACCACCGCATTCACTTACTGACCGCCATGTTCACTTAACCATCACTGCAGAAAAGCAGGCCTGGTTATGTGTAAGACTCAATTATGATTATAAGTCAAGGGTTACTTTAGAGGGTTTTTGATAATTATTATTTTTTATTTATTTGTTTAGTCCAATACACAATAATACACAATGAAGGTTATAAAGGATATAGTAGAGAAGAAATACGAGATATAGGAAAGACTATAGGACAGGGGACGGAAGGCACTCCAGTGCGCTTATGTACACCCCTTACTGACCTCTTAGGAATCTGGAGAGGTCAACCGTGGATAGTCTAAGGGTAAAATGTTGGGAGTTAGGCGATGATACTACAGAGTGCAGTAATGAGTTCCACGCTTCGACAACCTGATTACTAAAGTCGTATTTTTTACAGTCAAGTTTGGAGCGGTTGATATTAAGCTTGAATCTGTTGTGTGCTCTTGTGTTGTTGTGGTTGAAGCCACATATTCATAAGGTACTGTATGTTTGAAAATCTCTTGTCACACACACTCACACTGGAAGCTGTGAAGTGGAGAGTTAACAGAGCAGAGGTAGCACATTTAGTGTGTTTTCCCTGAACATATATGGTCTTCTCAGTTCTTTATTGTTTTTACATTTTTAAAGTATAAGTCACTCAGAGTTGCTCTGGAATCATGCAGCTTTTAAATCTAACACAAAAATTAAAAAAAATAAAATAAAATAAAATCTGTTCTGTCCTTACTTCTTCCTCATTGCCTTCTTTCCTTTCTTGCCCTTTAAAAAAATGCCATTCCTATCATCCTTTTCCTTTCATTCAGGACTGTATGACTGTAAATTGTTGCTTGTATCCTAAGATTTTTATTAATATTGATTGTTTCTTCATTGCTTATTTGACCCCTATGACAATCATTAAGTGTTGTACCTCATGATTCTTGTCAAATGTATCTTTTCCTTTATGTACACTGAGAGCACATGCACCAAGATAAATTCCTTGTGTGTCCAATCACACTTGGCCAATAAAGAATTCTCTTCTATTCATTTTTTTTAATCAGCTGCAGTCATTTTATTATTCCGCATGTTATTTGATATTCTACAGTGTCAATACAATATTCTGGCCCCTTGAGAAACGTTTCCTTTTTAAAAAATGTTTTTACAATATATTCCACCTTGCATGCTAAGAAAATGTATTTTCTGCTAAAACCAATCAGCATGAATTGCACAATCACTTTAATAACTGAAAGATACTGTAGAATTCCCCAATGCAATCCACAAAAGCAATGAAAGCATAATCCAGTGTGTGAATATAATTACAGGTGTAAATATTATATTGTATTCTGGTTCTGTCCACTGTCTATAATCTGCAGGTCCCCGGAAACAAATCAGTGTTGCTTTATACTATCACTGAACAGCAAAAGGTTGTAGGTAAAGAGTTTCGAAGTTGCTGCCAATCCTCTGGCAGCTCGGGAGAGGTTGGTATTCTTAGTGTGATGATGTTCAGAGAAAACTTATTTTTAGCTCACTATGGAACAGGTGACTGGAAACTCTGTACCAAATTATTCTGGTTGGAATATAGTTCTGCTGAGCTCTGTTGACATTAGCACCACCTGGAAAGTCCTCTTGTTTCTCATTTCTCTTTTCCCAGTCAGGATCCCCTTATGTGGTTAGCCTGCGGCTTCCAAGTGTTTAGAAGCTAAAAATGGGTCGGTGAACATAATTTCAATTCACAAGATATAATCACAGGACTAAGATCTAATCATAGATACAAGGAGCCAGGCATGGCAGCAAAAGTCTCATCTGAGTGGAACCGCTTATCTTATAGCTATTAGATTAGTGGTTCCTGGTGCAACAGGTCCTCCAAGATGTGACTTCAGACAAAATGAAAAATAGACATCCTAAACATTGAGGCACACCATAGTTAAACAGGGTAGTTCTGAATGGACCAATAGCTGGCTTCTGCTACAGCAAACACACATCATCTTGTCCAGTAGACTAGCTGTATCAAGTATCACCCTTCTAAGATTCAATGCCCTTTGTTTATATCATTCCTCTATTGTCATCCTTCGCTTATCCTAGGTAGATTAAACCATATTTCCAAGCAATAAAACACTACTCTTCTAATTTGTGCCAGCTTGGATGTGCCATCCTCTCTATGACCAGAGAGGGTCCTTGAATGATCAGAAAAAGGACTAACAGTTAATGAATCCATAATCCAGACAGTAGTTCTGAGCCTAAAAAAAGTGTCTAATTTTAGAAATGAACATTTTTTTCAGAGGCCATAGGTGCATACATAGTTTTTGAGTGTCAAGGCAACACACCAACCATAAATTATGCAAAGGCATAAACAAATATTTAGTAATTTAATTTTAAATTTATTTTAGTGCATTCATTCAATAGATTGAATATAATTACTCTCTGTGAATTTAGAAATATTTGGTTTCTATCATATTAAACATGTCAATTTAAGGGGGAGGTTCTGAAAGCTTCATCTTTCAAATGTACCAAATTATTCTGGTTGGAATATAGTATAAGGGCAGACTAGATGGACCATGAGGTCTTTTTCTGCCGTCAGACTTCTATGTTTCTATGTTTCTATGTTTCTGTCTCAAAGCCTGCTTGAGAGAGATAGCTTTGGCACTTTCTTTTGAAGATGCTAAAGAGGGATTTCAATTAAACACAATTTATTTATATAGTTATTCAATTTTCTTAATGCCACCCTTCTTAGACTCAGGGTGACTTACAACATGTTAGCAATAGCACTTTTTAACAGAGCCAGCATATTGCCCCCACAATCCAGGGCCTCATTTTACCCACCTCGGAAGGATGGAAGGCTGAGTCAACCTGGAGCAGGTGATGAGATCTGAACTGCTGACCTACAGATCTACAGTCAGCTTTAGTGACAATTACTGCCAATCTGCCTTCCATTGAGGACCTGTATACTTCACAAGTCAAAAAGAGGGTTGTGAAAATATTTACTGACCCCTCGCATCCTGGACACAAACTGCTTCAACTCCTACCTTCAAAACTATAGAGCACTGCACACCAGAACAATTAGACACAAGAACATTTCCCCCCCGAAAGCCATCAGTCTGCTAAACAAATAATTCCCTCAACACTGTCAAACTATTTACTAAATCTGCATTACTATTAATCTTCTCATCATTCCCATCACCCATCTCCTCCCATAAATGACTGTATGACTGTAACTTTGTTGCTTGTATCCTTACATTTTATATTGACTGTTTCCTAATATGATTTGATTGCTTATTTAAACTCAGACTATCATTAAGTGTTGTACCTTATGATTCTTGATGAACTTATTTTTTTCTTTTATGTACACTGAGATCATGTGCACCAAAGAAAGACAAACACCAAACACAAATTCCTTGTGTGTCCAATCACACTTGGCCTATTCTATTCTATTCTATTCTATTCTATTCTAATCTATTCTATTCTACTCTACTCTACTCTACTCTACTCTACTCTAATCCACTCTAATCTACTCTAATCTACTCTAATCTAATCTAATCTAATCTAACCAGAAAGAAATATCTCATGTGACGGCTGTAGTGTCTTTAGTGAAAAATATCCAGGAAATCCTTCAAGGGAGAGGTTCTTCTGTGGTGAATCAATTATCCCAAGACGGTTCCTATGCCTTAGGCCCATAATGGTGAATCTATGGCACGCTTGCTACAGGTGGCACGCAGGAGGGCATGTGAGACTTTGCCATGTTTCAGCTCCAGCGTGCATACATATTATGGCCAGTTGATTTTCGGCCTTACAAAAGGCCGTTTTGCCCTCCAGATGCTTCAGGAAAGCTTCCCTGAAGCCCTGGAGGCAATAAAAGAATTGCCCAATGGACAAACCGGAAGTTTGGAAAAACGCACTTCCAGTTTGCTGTTTTTCGCACTCCAGAGGGTTCAGGGAAGCTTCCTGAAACCCTGAAGTGCAAAAAAACCAGCACAATGGGCAAAATGGAAGTGTGTGTTCCAAACTTCCATTTTACCCATTGTGTTGGGTTTTTTGCACTTCAGGGTTTCAGGAAGCTTCCCTGAACCCTCTGGAGTGCAAAAAACAGCACAATGGCAAACTGGAGGTGAGTTTCCCCAAACTTCTGGTTTGCCCTTTGGGGCATTTTTTTCACCTACCAGGCTTCAGAAAGACTTATGTGCATGTGCGGGGAGCAATGCAGGGGGTGTGCACATGCATGGGGGGAAGGGGTGTGGGCACGTGCATGCATGCTAGGACACACACACTCACAAATTTTGGCATCCAAACCAAAAAAGGTTCAGCATCACTGCCTTAGGCAGTAGCTGACAGGCAGCATAGTAACATGGGCAGGGCTCCTGTTGCTGTTTCCTTCACATGCAACATTCCTATCTATCAAGGCATGGCATGAAAGGGACTTTCTTGAATGATGAAGAAGCTGATGATTGTTCCATTGTTACATTATAATGTAAGGTGCACCTTGCACAATTGGGAAGTTCCCAAATAGAGCAATGCAAGACACCTAATGGGCAGCCAGAGGCTATCGCCTAGTATGTAAGAAATGATGGCATGGAGGTGAGAAGAACTCTGCTTAGTCCTACACTGGTGTTCAACCATTATAGTTATAGTTTATTAGATTTGTATGCCGCCCCTCTCCAAAGACTCGGGGCGGCTTACAACATAACAGTGATACAATACATTACAAATCCAATAGTAGAAAATTAAATCAATTTTAAAAATATTAATAACATAGTAAAATCCCTAACTATACAATCATACACATTCAACCTAATCCATCATACAGTAAGGCCAAAAGCATAATTAAAAAAGGGGGGAGAAGGTGGCAATTATCCCCACGCCTGGCAACAAAGGTGGGTCTTCAGCATTTTATGGAAGGCGAGGAGGGTGGGGGCTGTTCGAATCTCTGGAGGGAATTGATTCCAGAGGGCCGGGGCTGCCACAGAGAAGGCTCTTCCCCTGGGTCCCATGTTTGGTCGATGGGACCCGGAGAAGGCCAACTCTGTGGGACCTAATCGACCGCTGGGATTTGTGTGGCAGAAGGCGGTCTCAGAGATATTCTGGTCCGATGGCATGTAAGGCTTTATAGGTCATAACCAACACTTTGAATTGTGACCGGAAACTGATCGGCAGCCAGTTAATTCAATCTATATCACAAAAGGGATGTAAGCATCTACACCAGGCCTGTCAAACTTGCAGCCTGTGGGCTGGATATGGCCCAGACAGGCCACGCTCATCCCGGCTCTGCAAAGGCCAAAAGCATCGCAATATGTCACAATCCAGCCAACAACATGATTGAGTTTGACAACCCTGGTCTACCCCAATGTTTGTTAAACCCGGCAATTTTAATTTGTCTGGAGCTCAATTCTTAGAATTACCCAGTCAGCCTTGTTAGAAAGCAGAAGTGTCATGTACCAGGGAAATCAGGAGATTCAGTCAGTTCGAATGAGTATAAAGATTTATTGCACAAGAATCTGATCTACGAACGGTCAAGGGAAATGAGTGGGAATAAAAAACATTCAAGGTGGGCTAGACCTAAATCTCCTATGGGCATGCAGGGATTCATGACTTATATGTTTGACTTCCTCCCTTGGACTCAGCCTAGTCATCTCCTACAAGAAGCAGGGTTTTGGCTTAGTACAATGTGCAAACATAAGAAACTGTAATTCCTTTAAGACACCATTGCTTTAAAAAAAAAAAAAAGCAATAGTGTAATGCAATGCGTGAATGCAGCCACTGTATTTTGTTCTTCATTTTCAGTTTGTTATTATAACGAATCAATTAAGAATACAATACAGAGAAGTGCCACTAAGTCCATTACACTTATTGCCTACTACAAGGGGACAATATGTGATTGTCAAAGGAGGAGTTTGCAAGCATATTATCCAGAAAGACAAAGAGCTTAATTTTTATGAATCCTATCTTGCCATATGTTGTCAAATACATCTGTACACAACACCTACATGCACACATGCTTTTTTCATTTCTATTTCTTAGATATCTTATATAAAATGCAACTGAACTTACTGCATGCTCTAATTCAAGAAGAGCTTTTTATCATTTATATTGTAATAGTATTATTTCAACAGCTAGTTAAAGATTCACTAGATGACAAATACATTCTGAATATTTTTGTGCTTTGATAGAAAGGGATCCTTAGTTTTGTGCTTACTAGTGCTCTCTCTCTCTCTCTCTCTCTCTCTCTCTCTCTCTCTTTCTCATTGATAAAAAAATAAAGGGAGACTAGTATAGGTCCATTTCAAGCTATTTAGCTCTCACCTGCTACCCATACCCTTCTAGGATTCCAACCTGGTCTGCTTTTGACTTGCTAAGGCACAAGTTCTCCTCCCTTATTATCTGAGCCAGGGGAAAGATTAAATGTTTTTTTGTCAAGTCACCTGGTGTACTCAAATAAGGAAGGGAACAGTATACTAGGCAGGGGTGGGCTACTGCCCGGATGGGGGGGAATGCAGTGGGGTAGCGAAAATGGAAATATATATGTATCACATGTTTTTTGCTGATATATACATATTTTCGCTGATAAGTAAAAAGGAATGGTTGATTTTCGACAGTAAATCAATTATATCTATCTCTGTATCTCTGTATCTATCTATCTATCTATCTATCTATCTATCTATCTACACATACATACAGGGGTGGGCAGCAGGCAGGATGGGGTGGAACGCAGTTGCACCGGCGGAAATGAAGATGTGTGCGCAACTCCAGTTGATCGGTGGCTGTCACTTCCTGGATTACTGGTCTTGGCTCGGCTCTCCTTTTTTCCCTGCTGTTGCTGCTGCGTCTGTGCTCCTTGCTTCTTTACTCTTTCCTCCTTCCTGGCCTTGGACGAGCTTCCCTCTCTCCTGTCCAGCTCCCCTCCAGACTTATGTGGCCATCTCCCACCTGAGATGCAAGCAGAAGCCGTGGGTGGAAGCGGCACTGGCAGCATTTATGTTTCTGGCAGCACCTATTCACCTAGCTACCCAGCCTGAGTTGGTGGGGCAACCCAGGAAGGAGAGCGCGGGAAACGCAAAACAAATTGTCACCCCAGCGAGCAACACTGGTAAGATTGTAAGTCGAGGACTTAACAGTTCACTTGAATGATGAGGATCATTCAAGCTACTCCAACCTGATCACATGGTCAGCAAGCCACTCCTACCCAGTCACATGACGATTCAGCCACACCCACAAAATAAGCCACACCCATAGTATGGCAGTAAAACGTTTGGCTGCCCATTACTGTATACATACATATGTACATATGTACATACATCCAAACAACATAAAGATCAATTCATATGTAGTATATGTTCTAACTAGCTTCCAAATCCAAGAAGTGCACCAACCAGGCTGCTGCAGCTGCCAAAAAATACAATCCAATCCTAGGGTACATCAAAAGGGAGATATTACCAAGATCTTGTGAAGTATTAGCAGCACTTTATACTGTTCATGTAAGACCACATTTGGAATACTGCATCCATTTCTGGTCACCACGATACAAAAATGATGTTGATATTCTAGAAACTGTAAAGAGAAGAGCAACAAAAGGGGACTGGAAATTAAACCGAACAAAGAATGCTAGTCTAATGAAAAGTACCGGGGTGACATGACAGCAGTTTTCCAATATCTAAGAGGCTGTCACAAAGAAGAGGGGTCACAACCTATTCTCCAAAGCATCTGAAGGCAGGACAAGAAGTGATAAATGGAAAATATCAAAGAGCGATCCAATCTAGAATTAAGAAGAAATTTCCTGCCAGTGAGAATAATCAATTGATGGCACCTCTTGCCTCCAAAAGTTTTTGGTGCTTCATCAATGGAGGTTTTCAAGAAAAGATAGGATAGCCATTTGTCCAGAATGTATAGGGTATCCTGTTTGAGCAGACAGTTGGTCTAGACCAGGGGTAGGCACAGTTGGCTCTTCTATGACTTGTGGACTTCAACTTCCAGAATTCCTGAGCCAATCATGCTAGCTCAGGAATTCTGGGAGTTGAAGTCCATGTGTCATGGAAAAACCAACTTTGCCTACCTCTGGTCTAGAAGACTCCAAGGTCCCTTCAAGCCTTATTATTCTATGTTCTAGTTCTAAATGAATGCTCCAACACTAGAAGTTTTTCAGAAGATGTTGGATAACCATTTGTCTGAAGTAATGTAGTGTCTCCTGCCCAAGCAGGGGGTTGGACTAGAAGACCTCCAAGGTCCCTTCCAACTCTGTTGTTGTTGTTGTTGTTGTTGTTGTTGTTGTTGTTGTTAATATATTTAACTCTTGGTATGTATGTTTATATGTATATATGTGATAATACAATTTTATATAAAAAAATCCTCTATCTCATTGTCAGTTAGTCTTCTGTCATTTTTTTACCAGCTAAAATTTAAGCATATGCTATGACTTTAAATATCAACATTGATAAACATTTTCATTTTGAGTTGCTCTGGCCCTCTTCGGTAAGTATGGGTGGGTAGGGCACCACCTACAGCTCATTCTAGGTATTGGGACCAGGCAAACAAAATATAGTGATCTTAACTTATAGCATTTGTCGTATTTATCTATTTATTTGTGGTCAGGACTCTGTCATAACAATTTATAACTGTTCTGAACAGTTAGTAAAATCTTCCAATCTTGCACCGCTTCTTTGAATTTTTCTATGTTCTGGCTGATGTTAGCTGTGATGGTGTCCAGGTGATGGTGTTCTTTGATGGCCTGGTTTCCTTTTACCGCTAAATTTTACTGCTGTTACCACTATATTACACTACACCTTGGGTGTCAAACTCACATCATCATGGCAGCATCACATGACATATTGGGATTTTTTTTTCCCTTTTGCTAAGCTGGACTGGGGTGGAGCCAGTAGTGGTGCATCCAGCCCATGGGCCAGAAGTTTGACACCCATGCACTACATCACAAAAAATAAATGGGCCAAGATTTTTAAAACTGCTATGTTATATCCATCAGCGGCGATGACAGGGGTTCCCTTGGCCACTGAGAAGCTCAGCGGCGAGTGGTTAGAAAATGGCGCCGCGAATTTGAGAGGCTCAGCGGCAGTGCTGGGAGTGACGGTGGCTGAGGGGAACCCGAGGCAGCAGCGGGGGCTGAGGGAAGTCCCTGGTTACCTTATCTCTCGTGGTGATGTTTCCTCGTCGCCAGATGTTATATTATTTATTGGATTTCTATGCCGCCCCTCTCCGCAGACTCGTTGCAAGAATGAAGGACTGCAGACTTAGAGTAAGTAACGGTTCTTTTTATTAGAGAAGAAGGTAACGGTTTATAGAACGAAACAAGACAACAACACTAACATGGCCATTCCTGGCAGTTATATATACCCCAGGCTGCCAGACTCAGCCAACCAATCACCTTGTAGTATTTTCCCGCCCAAGGAATATGGGGCGGGTACAAGGCCTAACTGTCCTCTGGACACAACATACTACATATTAAGTTGTGTGTCCTACAGAAACAAAAACATTTGGTCTGATTAATCTTATAATGCTGGTGGAGCCATGGGCATGCGGTATGTTGTACTCAAGCACATTTGTGTAGAAAGCATGCCAGAGATTGCTACCATCCTTCAAACATCCTATATGAATGATCAAGGGGACCAAGCCTCAGGAGACTGATCTAGAAGGAACTCATAGCTGATTTTACAGATCTACCCAGGATTACTTTTAAAATAATTACATCCATTAAGTACAGACATTTAAAATAAATATGGCTTAGACAAACACTGCTTTGCTTTTATCTTTTAATTATTGTCTTTTTCATATTATCCTATTATGGTATATTTTACATTCTAACAAATTATAAGTAATTTGGTAATGGGTTCAAGTATTTTCTTGTCCTGACCAGCATCGTAGCAGCAAGAAAAAGAACAGGAATGAAGCACTTTTGGCTGGTATTAAACACAACCCACATCAAATGAATTTGCCTCCATTGTCTCTAATAAACCAGCCTTTTTTCACCTGGGGCCTCCAAATGTTTTGATTATTCTGAGAATTATAGTCCCCTTCCACCTGGAAAGCATTAGATGGGAGAAGGCAGCTTTATCTTTCCCAGGTTCTTCATTTATGTTTCCAGCTATTGATAAGTATCAAAAAGGCAGAGGGGCTTTTGTGGTCTTCCTGGATTAAAACGAGTTCTATGTTCTCCCAAAGTTCATAATCACCCAGGAATAAAAACATCTATTTCTAAACAGCAGAGGCACTTAATTCTGTGAGTAAATTAGATGCAGCTGCTTCTGAGTGAAGCAATTAAACATCATGCTATTTTATGCTTGCTTTCCCACCCATTAGGGCATGGAACGCTTGGACTAAAATGATCATGTAAGGGACATTGGATCGTTATTTGCCCACTGTGAAAATTACATTGGTCCAGCTAATTTAATGCAACACAGTCAAGCAAATTAATTCTGGTTTGCATGAAAGGAAAAAAAATAGTAAGCATAGTTATACTAAGAATGACAAATAACTTAGAAGAGACATAAAATTTAAGTCTTTTTTTTTTCTTTGACCAGGACAATTGTTTATAGGATATGTTAATTGTAGATTAGCTTTTTTTACAACCTGGCATCTTTTAGATCAGGGGTGTTCAACCTTGGCAACTTTAAGCCTGGTGGACTTCAACTCCCAGAACTCCCTGGGGAGTTGAAGTCCTCCAGGCTTAAAGTTGCCAAGGTTGGAGACACCTGTTCTAGATGAGTTTATCCATACTGTGAAATGAAAGACAATTACATTTATTTCCCAGCAGGCCAATTAGCATAACCTGTGGGGTATACCAGATTAAGGAACCCATGGACTATGCCAAAAAGATGGGGTTACTTCAGCTATGAATTGTTCATTTTCATGCACCCTTTTTCTTTGGTCAGTGATTTATAAAAAGGTACAATACCACAGAACATTTGGGTGAATGCTTAATATAATTATTCTGGGGAGAGGAAATTGAATAAAGCAGTAGAATAAGGAAAAATATAAGGGCCACTTGACTACATATGTGCATTAGAGCAATAGCATTTAGACTTATATACCACTTCACAGTGCTTTTGCAGCCATTTCTAAGCGATTTACAAACTCAGCATATTGCCCCCAACAATCTGGGTCCTTATTTTAGTGACCTCAGAAGGATGGAAGGCTGAGTCAACCTTGAGCCGGTCATGAGATTTGAACTTCTGAACTACAGCTAGCAGTTAGCTGATGACTTTGTCTACCTGAAAGTATCTGAGTTTTTTATTAAAGTTGCATTTATTCACTTGCCTTCCTACTAGAAATGTTATTCAGCATACCTAACAGAAATTGTTATAACAATTACACAAAAACAACCACTCCACTAACAAAGCCACATTTTAAGGAATTGCTGGGACTGTTCCACCCATTGTATATTTCCTTTCCTTGTTTGCTCAGCTGCAATTAAATATGCTGAACTGGGCAAGGAGTGGTTGTCTTTTTGGGTCACTTGGCAGGGCAGGTTTGTCACTCTTTCATAAATCTTTTTAAAATCTATATATAGAAAAACCCATCAGACCAGAATATCATGGGCAAGGCTACATCACATTTACATGAACCTTGCTATCTACAGACAGACATCTGGATTATTTTAATAGAAGGTGATTACATGGTTGTGAAGTACATGGCCAACTCTGTTCAAACATTACAAGCCTGGTGGCCTGTTTCCAATAGGAATATGACATTAGTGCAAGCAATTTGGTAATTGTAAAAATATGGAATTGTGACTTTAAAAAATCTTGTTTCATAAGTGTAATAGAATAAGTAGTCAAGCTCTTATTATGCATATGCATCAGACTGTTTTATGGTCTACTATGGCTGGAAAATTATGATGTCACAGTTGCCTGAGACTTGGATAATGTCAAATGCAATTTCTCCAGTGTTGGATTAGTTTTTGATGGAGTAAAAGCAAACTCTAATTCTCATTGTTTATTTATTCTTTAAATTTATGACTTGTTTTTTAGTTCAGAAATCCAAACAACTAACAAAATTCACCCAGAGAACATATTGAAATGATCCCAATAATCAAAGGGTAGCAATATTTGCTGTAATTTTCTCCTTTGGAATCAACTATCTGTTTGTGTTGAGCATAGCTATGGTCAGCAGAGTAGGCTTTTCAGAACTGTTGGTCATCATGGCACAAAAGGACATTCTTTTGGAGTGAAAAATCATTGAATTCAACAGCCAGAGACACACTAGCCACCTCTTCTCCTGAAAGGAGGCATACGATGAGGGAGATTTGAGCAGCTGTCTCTACTTTCTAAACAAGGGGGAGAAAGTCTTCAAAGAACCCTGCAAAAAACACACCGTGCTAGCCAACTCAGCACAGGATTGAATGAGAATAAAACTAATCTCCCTGTAAAGAGGTGCTTCTCCTAAATCAACCAGATTCCAAGTGTTCTTCAGCATAGATGATGCCAGCCACCCAAACATTGAGCAGCTAAGATTCCAGAAATAAACACAAGCCATCACTCCTGAGTTTTAAGGCCACACACAATTCTGCCGAATCCTGGAGGGATTAACTTTAACATTCTAAACCATGTTTCTCAATCTCAGCAGCTTTAAGACGTATTTAGACTTCAACCAGCTGAGAAATTCCAGGGGTTAAAGTTCACTCATCTTATAGTTGCTGAGTTTGAAAAAGACTGTTCTAAACCAATCTCTCCATGGTTTCATATATATGTTGGAATGACAAGGAGAATTACAGTATATTACTCCACAGATCAAAGGGCCTGCAACACAGCAGTAAGTTTCCCTTTAAAATAATCATAAATTTGTGTGAAATCTGGGTATTTTGCAAATTATGAAGAAAAAGATCTGATTTTCTTGGAAGAATAAATGTAACATGACACAGAAGACAATGAGAATTTAATTCATAGCATACATGATACAGAGCCCATGAATGGTCTTATATATTTGCTGACAAATATATTTGGTACATTTAGACCAGGATTCAGTTCTAACTTACCTCACTGCTGGTTTGCTTTCTGTGGCCGTGCCATGTGGCCATGTGTACTGGGCGGCATACAAATCTAATGAATAAATTAAAGAATCTGAATAATTCCACCCAAAAGCACCCAAAAACAAGATGGTGACACATGTGCAATGTTGGAAACTGAGCTTGTGCGCATGTGCAGAAGAAAAAACAACCCAAAATCCCCCCCCCCAAAAAAAGGAAAAAAAATTAAAAGACGGCAGCCTGCAGGGACCAGCACTGACCAATCTGGTTCCGTGAAGTCATCATGACATCACCAGCAGGGCGAACCAATCCAAATGGGAAGAACCCACCTCTGATTTATACATATACTGAGCAGGCCTTAGATGTGGGCTAAGATGTGGAAACAACTGCCCCCTAATATCCGTACCATTCCCACTCTACTGGCCTTCCAAAAGGTCTTGAAGACCTAGCTCTGCCAGCAGGCCTGGGGGCCGTGAGAGTTAACATCTAATCACGGCCGAACTATGATTGTTTGGTGTGCAGGAGTGTATGACTGTACAATGTAGTTTAGGATTTTTACTGACTAGTTTTATTGGGGGTTTTAATGTTTGTATTATTTTATATTTGACTTATTACTGTATCTCTGTATTATTTTATATGTTATAAGAGTCCCTGAGTCCCATGGGATTGGGCAGCATATAAATCAAATCAAATTAAATTAAATTACTTAACATTTATTTGGAATATGGGTCTGGTCTTTTGTCCACTGAACAGTGCTCTTTACAGTGTGAAGTCCCTGCAGGGGGAAAATGGGAGATAGCAAATAGGATTGGCCACATTTTAGTGAACCATAAGTGGATAAAAATTCTTGATGTGTAATTGTGAGATATTTCTGACATGCATTTTCCCTTGGTACTCCAGCAGTTGCAGTGATTAGTTGCCTTTCTAAACCATGTAAAGTTACAAGTAGAAATTTAGACATTTCAATATGAGCAGCTGAAAAGGCTGACAGTGTAATAAAGCCTTTGAAAAGCACAACAGCTTACCGGAAAATAATGCTTCCTTAGAAAGTGTGCATTGACAGGACTGGGTGAGACCAAATCATCATCTTGAGAAACGATTGCCAGTCCATAGAACGATAAAGAATAGAAAAGTGGCAGTGTTTTCATTTCCTTTTTCAATAGGCATCTAACAATTGGAGGTACTTATGTGATATTCACAGCATGGGTAACATTAACACACATCAAACAAGCTGATAGCGTTTGGAAAGAAAGGAAGAAGCGAAGGTCAAAACTACACACCAAAAGGGAGATAAAGAATAATCACAGCACAGCCTGGGTGCCACTATTCCAAGAAGCTCTATCTGAAGAGCTAGAAATGATGGCTGGTTGTTCCAACATCTGCCACATGCTTGTTATTTAAATGGACAGCTACAGGAACCGAAAAGCCAATTTGTATTCTTTTAAGATGACTCTTAGAAAATTATTTCTAGAGAGAGTAGTTGTGTTTTCAGTTGCTGCATTAGAAGAAAAAGGCTAAGATGCTGTAGTAGACAGCTAATATGTGTTTTTTTAAAAAATTAAGATGATTTACTGCCATGTAAAAGGCATATATTACAAGCTGGAGCTTGATGGACAAATATTTTGAACACACCACTGAAAGCCATTATCACCTGGCAGGATGATTTAATAGAAAGCTTGGGTATAATATAAATTAGAAGAGAAGGAAGAGATACAGAAGGAAAGCGGAGAAATATTCTCAGTCCAGCTTTAACGCACACTATACATTTTTTCGTAACAGGTAGGTTGTATAGGTTCCATAAAAATATTTATTTTTCCATGCCACAAAAACAAAGGACTTTCTTCACTAATCATGCTACACTATGAAGGACTTTGTGCCTCTTAGTTTCCTTTTAAAAAAAATTTCTTTGACCTATTTTTTGTGGGTTTATAATTTAAAAACAAGTCTAAAGGAAAAGTGTCTTCCCAGTGAAAATGCTACAGACCAATTATTTTCTATGAACTTCTCTTATCTGAAACACAATTCTTCTTGGCATGGAAACAAGCCATACTTTCTATGTGATCCATTAAATTCTAGGAAATATAATGCAATCCTGATTCTAATTTTTACATTTATCATCACATATTACATCTTCTTGTTCACTTGGCCTTCTCTTTTCCCAAAAATTTCAGAATCCATACTATACGCTGGAGATAACATTTCATGTTAGATTTAGATTTATTGGATTTATATGCCGCCCCTCTCCGCAAACTCGGGGCGGCATGTTCATATATGATTGCTTTGAATTGTGTGTCACTGGCCTTAGAATAGAACAGTTCACAGGCATGTATTTAAGAAGCACTTCAGTGACCTTGAAATGCTTACACATAATTGCCACTGTTTTTCAGTTTAGTTAGAACTGGGGAGGGAGCTATTAAATATTTCTGAATATCAAGCTGTAACACACCAAGTGAGATGATGTCAGAACAATATCATTCACCACACCTTAATATATTACTTGCCTTTTGGCTTGCTCTAGTTTTACTGGATTACATTCATTTCTTAATCATGTTTTGGGATAGTGCAACTCAATTGTCCTTGAGAATGATGTGTCAACCAGTTGCACAGGATATATCCTACTGAGTAATCTATGAGCTGGCCATAGTGGCAACTGGAATTTTACAGGGAAAATAACACATTTTCAGCTGTTGAAGCTTCTTATGAACATCCTTTACTAAATATAGCTGCAGAAAGCTACCATTTCTGTTCCTAGAACTCTTCTCATAATTTCTATCAACCACTTAAAGTACCTTCCACATATATCAATCTAAAGAGCAAAACGATATTTTTCGATTGATATATTTCACTATTCTCAAGAAGTACTGAAAGTTTCACAATGAAAGTTTCATATATCATAGATTTATGCTATCTGCCAGAACAAATATGTATCTCTCTTTGAGCTGTGAAAAAAAATAACACCTCATCTTGAGGAATAGCAGCTAACCACTTACCAAATATACCCCGTGTACTCCAAAGGAAGGTGGAAGTATCACTCAAAAACTGGCCTTGAGAATTGGACAAGGGTGTTGTATAAGGCTTTCCTGTAAAATGGGAATGCCCAGTCAGTGAAGCAGTGGAAGTGATGTGCCAGTGTCTGGAGGCTGTTGGGGTCTGGATGGGTGTCAACAGACACCCATAAGACGGAGTGGCTGTGGGTTTTGCCTCCCAAGGACAATTCCATCTGTCCGTCCATCACCCTGGGGGGGGGGATCATTAACCCCCTCAGAGAGGGTCCGCAACTTGGACGTCCTCCTCTATCCACAGCTCACATTAGAGAAACATCTCTCAGCTGTGGCGAGGGGGGCGTTTGCCCAGGTCTGCCTGGTGCACCAGTTGCGGCCCTATTTGGACCGGGGGTCACTGCTCACAGTCACTCATGCCTTCATTACCTCAAGGCTCGACTATTGTAATGCTCTCTACATGGGGCTACCTTTGAAAAGTGTTTGGAAACTTCAGATCGTGTAGAATGCAGCTGCGAGAGCTATCATGGGCTTTTCTAAATATCCCCATATCACACCAACACTCCGCAGTCTGAATTGGTTGCCTATCGGTTTCTGGTCACAATTCAAAGTGTTGGTTATGACCTATAAAATCCTTCATGGCATTGGACCAGAATATCTCCGGGACCGTCTTCTGCCGCACGAATCCCAGCGACCAGTTAGGTCCCACAGAGTTGGCCTTCTCCAGGTCCCGTCGACTAAACAATGTCGTTTGGCGGGGCCCAGGGAAAGAGCCTTCTCTGTGGCGGCCCTGACCCTCTGGAACCAACTTCCCCCAGATATCAGAGTTGCCCCCAACCTCCTTGCCTTTCGTAAGCTCCTCAAAACCCACCTCTGTCGTCAGGCATGGGGGAATTGAGATATTCCCTTCCCCCTAGGCTTATAAAATTTATGCATGGTAGATCTGTATGTACGATTGGTTTTTCTTAAATTGGGGTTTTTTTAATTACTTTTAATATTGGATTTGTTTATATTGTCTTTTTTACTGTTGTTAGCTGCCCCGAGTCTGCGGAGAGGGGCAGCATACAAATCTAATTAATAAAATAAATAAATAATAAATTACATATGCCAGTAACACTTTACTGGAGCAAATAGAAAATGTGAAGATAGAAGGTATCCATTACACTATCTAGTGTTCACTCTTTGCAAGGACTTCCATTTCCATACACAGCAATTGTAATGCATTTGCACCAGATGTGGGTTCCTCCTGCTTCAGACCAGTTCACACAAAAAGGTAGCAATACACTGGTGATGTCACAATAATGTCACGGAACCGGTTTAATGGATGCCGGTCCATGGACACTACCATCTTTTTAAAAATATATATTTTTAAAAAAAATTCCCCAGGTTTTTTTTCTTTGTTCGTGCAGAACGCGGCTGCGAGAGCCATCGTGGGGCTTCCCAGATTTGCCCACATATCTACAACACTCCGTGGCCTGCATTGGCTGCCGATCAATTTTCGGTCACAATTCAAAGTGTTGGTTATGACCTTTAAAGCCCTACATAGCATTGGACCAGAGTACCTCCAGAACCGCCTGCTACCGCACGAATCCCAGCGGCCGATAAGGTCCCACAGAGTTGGCCTTCTCCGGGTCCTATCGACTAAACAATGTCGTCTGGCAGGACCCAGAGGAAGAGCCTTCTCTGTGGTGGCCCCAGCCCTCTGGAATCAACTCCCCCCGGAGATTAGAACTGCTCCCACCCTCTTTGTCTTCCGTAAACTACTCAAGACCCACCTATACCGCCAGGCATGGGGGATTTGAGACATCTTTCCCCCAGGCTCCTTATAATTTATGTTTGGTATGTATGTGTTGTCTGGTTTTAATATGATAGGGTTTTAGTTATTTCTTTTAATATTAGATTTGTGCCATTATAATATTGTTTTTATCATTGTTGTGAGCCGCCCGAGTCTTTGGAGAGGGGCTGCATACAAATCTAATAAATTATTATTATTATTATTATTATTATTATTATTATTATTATTATTGGCATGCACAGAAGCTGTATTTCCAGCTCTGTGCATATATCTCCATCTTGTTTTTGACTTTGTGGTAGTTGGCATATTTCTTCGCTCCAAAGTATTAGGGTCTCGTTTTATAAATAATAGAAGCCTTCAATTAAATTGAAATTAAGATTTTTCTTATCAACATCTGATTATGAGAATCACCTCAGGTGGCTAAAAGGGAGGAGAAAACCTTTTGGGGCTGAGGCTTCATCAAATCTTGTGAAATATATTAAGATCCATATTGAGAAACGTGTGCTGAAAAGATGGAAAAGTCTCATTAGAAAAATATTAGAGACTAGCTTAGCACCTGCACAATCTTAACAAATTGAGATTTTCCTGAGAAATGTATGCAAAAATGCTTTAATAAATAAAGAAGCCAAATTTGGGAGGTGGAGGAAGAAAGGGAAAGGAAATGGAAAGGAACAAAATAAGTTTGCAAATAAAATTAATCTATTTTATTTTAATTCACATTATCTGTTTTCAACAGCATCTCACATTTTGGTCTGCTAGCTGGTGATTCCACAAAACAAAATGAGTGAAGTTATATTTTGTATTTCATCTATTTATGAACCGATAAGAGAGCAGTCCCATCTCTGATGTAAATGTGTAGCTACATTTGTATCAGAAAAATGTTGTAAATATACCTTGCTTCTTTTAATAATTTGCATTGACATGACAAAAGAAAAAGGTTGCAACTGGGAAAAATATTGTTTAAAAACCCCAAAAAGATAGTAAGAGATAGTAAAATTAGATATCCATCATCAATAATAGGGGAAAAAATGTTTTGGCAGAAGATGCTTTTAAAGCCATGTTTATATCTGTAGAATTTGGATTTACCTTTATTTTAAACCTAAGGTATGCAGAAGAATGTATATGTAATTTCTGAATAGAAAAACTGCTCAAAAGCAGTATTCCTCTTTTTTATCGGCTAAATATGACTTCATATATTTCTATGTCTGAAAGGGCACCACAGAAGATGCATCTTGGAATAGAGATTTGAGAAAAGCATTAAACTGACAAGAAAAGTAATACTGGGGATGGATTTGGCTATGTGTTAGAATGTTGTTCTGTATATCTGTTAACCAATTCAAATAAGGCCTAATTAAATCTTTAGTGCTCCTCCTTCAAAGGCAACCAAACTCAAAAAGTGCTATACTTCTGAAATTTCTCACCATATTCAGGAAGAAAAATAAATATAATAACAACAACAACAACAACAATGGATAAAGGAGTTTGAGAAAAACTTCTCAAAGAGCAATATTCAGCAGCTGGAAATAACACCTGAAATAATTGCAGAAAGAGTGAAAAGAGTAAAGAACTGGACATCCCCTGACACTGATCAGGTGCATGGTTTTTGGCTGAAATACCTGACCAGCCTGCATGCAAAAATGGCCGAATTGTTCAACAAAATGCTGCAGACAGGAAATATCAGTGAATGGCTTACAACTGGCAGAACATATTTAATACAGAAAGAAGCAGCGAAAGGAGCCATAGCAGGAAACTACAGGCCAATAACATGTTTGCCAACCATGCTCAAACTGCTGACAGGTATCATAGCTGACAGAATTCAGGACTACCTAGAAGAAAATGACATCATGCCACTGGAGCAAAGGGGCAATAAAAGACAAAGTAGAGGTACGAAAGACCAGCTCCTAATTGATAAAATGATTTTGGAGAACTGTAAGAACAGGAAAACAAACCTATACATGACCTGGATTGACTACAAGAAAGCCTTTGACTCATTGCCACACAGCTGGATCATAAAATGCCTGGAAGTCATTGGAGTCAATGAAAACATCAGGAAATTCATAGAAAAGGTGATGAAATACTGGAAGACTGAGCTTTTTGTTGGGAATGAAAGCTATGGACTAATCAACATCAGAAGGGGCATCTTCCAGGGGGACTCTTTGTCCCCATTGCTGTTCATCATCGCTATAATCCCGCTGTCACTCATCCTACAGAAAACAAACCTAGGCTACCAAACTGCTAGGAATTCACCAAAAATTTCACACCTGCTGTATATGGATGACCTGAAGTTGTACGGAAAATCAGAAACTGAGATACAGTCACTAACCAACACTGTGCAAATCTTCAGCAATGACATCAGCATGGAGTTTGGCCTGGATAAATGTGCCACAGTGGCACTGAAAAAGGGGGAAATCACTGAAAGTGAGGGCATTGAAATGCCAAATGGTCAAACCATCAAGTGCCACCAGCCAGAAGCCTACAGATACTTGGGCATCTTGCAACTGGATAATACCAAGTATGGTCATGTGAAAACTGTGATCAGCAAAGAGTACATCCAGAGGACCAGAAAAATTTTGAAGAGCAAACTGAATGGTGGCAGCACTATCAAGGCTATACATACTTGAGCCATACCTGTCATTGGGCACACAGCTGGCATAGTGAACTGGACTCAAACAGAGCTGGACAACTTGGACAGGAAAACCAGAAAATTAATGACGATCCATCATGCACTACACCCCCACAGTGATGTTGACAGGCTGTATTTACCAAGGAAAATAGGCGGCAGAGGACTTTTGCAAGTGAAGCAGACAGTGGAAGAAGAGAAGCATGCATTAGCTGACTATGTGAAGGAGAGCAAAGAATCAGCGTTGATGGAGGTCAACAATAGGAAGCTTCTCAAGGTGAAGCAAACTAAGGACCAGTACAGAAAAACTGTAACTCAATGTCGTATGGATAGTTGGCGGAACAAAGCATTGCATGGCCAGTTCTTGGAGAAGATTGAAGGCAAAGTGGATAAAGAAAAGACCTGGTCATGGCTTACAAGTGGAACACTCAAAAAGGAGACAGAAGGACTAATACTGGCGGCACAGGAACAGGCCATTAGAACAAATGCTGTCAAAGCCAGAATTGAAAAATCAGCAGACGATCCAAAGTGCAGACTCTGTAAAGAAACAGATAATACAATCGATCACATACTCAGCTGCTGCAAAAAGATCGCACAGACTGACTACAAGCATAGACACGATGCTGTGGCACAGATGATCCACTGGAACTTGTGCTGGAACTACCATTTATCAGTGGCAAAGAACTGGTGGGATCATAAGCCCGAAAAAGTGATAAAAAATGAGCAAGCAAAACTACTGTGGGACTTCCGACTTCAGACTGACCGAATTCTGAAGCATAACACACCAGACATTCTGATTGTGGAGAAAAAGAAAGTATGGATCATCGACATCGCAATCCCAGGGGACAGCAGAATTGAGGAGAAGCAGCTAGAGAAATTAGTGAAATACAAAGATCTAAAAATCGAGCTGCAACGACTCTGGCATAAGCCAGTGAAAGTGGTCCCGGTGGTACTTGGCATACTGGGCGCAGTGCCAAAGGATCTCAGTGGACATTTGAAAACCATCAGAATTGACAAAATCTCCATCTGTCAATTGCAAAAGGCCACTTTACTGGGATTGGCAAACATAATTCACTGCTACATCACGCAGTCCTAGGTGCTTGGGAAGCGCCTGACTGGCGATGAAATACGAAATCCAGCATAGTGATCTTGTTTGCTGTGTTGTATTGACATAATAATAATAATAATAATAATAATAATAATAATAATAACAACAACAACAACAACAACAACAACAACAACAACAACAGAGTTGGAAGGGACCTTAGAGATCGTCTAGTCCAACCCCCTGCTTAGGCAGGAAACCCTACAGACAAATGGTTGTCCAAAATCTTAAAAACTTCCAGTGTTAGAGCATTCACAACTTCTGGAGGCAAGCAGTTCCACTGATCAATTGTTCTAGCTGTCAGGAATTTTCTCCTTAGTTCTAAGTTGCTTCTCTCCTTGATTAATTTCCACCCATTGCTTCTTGTCCTACCCTCAGGTGCTTTGGATAATGGCTTGACTTCTTCTTTGTGGCAACCCCTGAGATATTGGACAACTGCTATCATGTCTCTCCTAGTCCTTCTTTTCATTAAACTAGCCATGCCCAGTTCTTGCAATTGTTCTTCATATTTTCACCTCTAATCCCCTAATTATCTTTGTCACTCTTCTCTGCATTTTTTCTAGTCTCAACATCCTTTTTGCATCATGGTGACCAAAACTGAATGCAGTATTCCAAGTGTGGCCTTACCAAGGCCTTATAAAATGGTATTAACACTTTGTGTGATCTTGATTCTATCCCTCTGTTAATGCAGCCTAGTCAACTGCTATTTTTTGATCTACTTGGAAATCTTGGAACATAGATTATCTGGGTATTTTATAGCCAATTGCTGACACTGAAGATTAAGTTAGAAAGCTGATGCAGCAACAAATATAAGTAATGAGTGAAGCAAGAAGTTTTGCAGTATACTAAAATGATTGCTTGGCTGTTCCGTGTAAAATATAGCTTATTGCCTCCAAAACTAATTGTTCACGGAAGCTATTTTAGCACTATTCCTGTGAGAACTGTGGTGGTGCAGTGGTTAGAATGCAGTATTTCAGGCTAATTCTGCTCACTATTGCCAGGAGTTTGATTTCCTCAGTTCTCACTGGATTATTATTATTATTATTATTTATTAGATTTGTATGCCGCCCCTCTCCGTAGACTCGGGGCAGCTCACAACAGTGATGAATGTTGACTCAGTTTTCCATCCTTACAAGTTCAGTAAAATGAGAACACAGATTGTTGGGGGCAACACTATGATCCACCCAAATAATGTGACACAATAATAATAATAATAATAATAATAATAATAATAATAATAATAATCATCATCATCATCATCCACCCAAATAATGCAACACCAAAACTCAATATCAAAAAAGCAAACTACAAACTCATTGAAGCCTACCTCTCAACATTAAACTGGCAAACTCTATTCTCTGAATGCTACACTATTGATGACCTCTACAACACATTCCTACTCGAAATGAAGATTATTATCAGACTTCATGTGTCTCTAACATCTACCACAAAAAAAAAAATAACCTCCCCATCACAATAAGAAAATTACAAATAAGAAAAAAATATCTCTGGAGGAAAAACAAAAAAGGACAAATAGCCAACTTCAAAAGCAGATATGAAAGCATTCACAATCAAATAAAAGCAGAATACCTTAACTACTACAGCAAACAAGAGGAAAACTTCCTATACACCAAATCTAATCGAGCTTTCTACAACTTTGTCAACAACAAACTCAAAGACTCTATCCCACCTCTCAAAAGACCCAACAACAAAGAATACCACAATGATTCATCCAAAGCTAACCTCCTCAACTCCTTCTTTGGCTCTGTCTTTGTTAACAGCAATGGCGCATCCCCCAATTTCATCAATCACACCTCAAACTCCCTCAATGACCTAACCCAATTATACTTCACTGAAGACCAAGTTGAAAAGATATTATGTGACCTTAAACCCTCTCTATCAGTCGGACCTGACGGTCTATGTGCATACTTCCTAAAAAAGCTCTCTTGTGCTATAGCTGAACCACTAAGCATAATTTTCGAAAAATCCTTCAGAACCAGCACATTATATGTGAAGACCCTCATTACCAGACTCCATAGTGTCATCCCCAAACCTCCAACACTTTACCCTTAGATTATCCACGCTTGACCTCTCCAAATTCCTAAGAGGTCAGTAAGGGCCGTGCATAAGAGCACTAGAGTGCCTTCCCACCCCTGTCCTATTGCTCTCCTATATCTTCTATACCTTTATTCTATTCCTATATCTCTTCTTCTATTCTTTCATTGATATATTTTATTCCTATATCTTCTCTTCTGAGCTTTCTTAGATTTATTTTACTATGAGTATATCCTCTATAAAGTATATCCTCTATGTTCTGTCTGGGTTTTCCCAGACCTCCACACCCACTGAAAAATAGCCAGACACTCTGGTAAAATCCAAAAGTAATTTATAGCAGGAAAAAATAAGCACAAAGGAAAACCTGTCTTCACAGCAGACAGGTTACAATACTTTACAACAGGGTCCTGATGTCCAGTCAATTCCAAAAGCTTCTTGCTGGCACACCCCCCCAAGGTTTCAAGAGTCCAAGGCACAAACCAGGATTGTAGCCACCAAAGTTCACAAACAGGTCTCACGAATCTCCAAGATAAAACTCCACAAGCCAGGAAGGGTGGGGCCGCCTTTTATCCTTTCCCAAGCACCACACCCAAACCCAGCTGCGACCCCTAATGCTGGAAATATCTGGCCAATTGCGTTCTTCTCTCGTTAGCTCTCCTCTGTCGCATATCTATGAAGTCACTAGCATCTTCCCCCAGGGAATCCAGGCTGCTTGCTGGGGAGAGCTCCCCCTGGTGGAACTCTGGCTGTCCTTCATCTTCAGCCTGGGATTCAGCTTCTTCATCAGTCTGCCCCTCCTGGTCCTCAGCCTCTGAGCCGGACACCGACAGCAAATCAGCCATTCCCGGAGGGGTCCCAGGCTGAACCACAACACCTCTATATGGTATATTTTATTGATATATTTTATTCCTATATCTTCTCTTCTTTCTTAGCTATATTTTACTATGAGTAAAATTTGTATGCCGCCCCGAGTCTACGGAGAGGGGCAGCATACAAATCTAATCAATCAATCAATCAATCAATCAATAAAATTCTGTAAACTGCTTAGAGGGCTGTAAAGCATTGTGAAGCCTATATGAGTCTAAGTGTTACTACTACTGCTATTCCATCATCCTTTCTCTATTATGTGGACATGAACAGATTAAGATACCAGGTAACCTTGAAAAACTTCAACCTATAAATTCTCATACACTCTACTTGTAATGTCCAGAAATTATAGTATATTAAAATATCTGGCAAATGTCAGATTTTTCAGCCCAGGACTAGTGAATTTTTCATGTTTTCAATGCAATAACAAATGTTATTAATTATTTAAATTTTCAAATTAATTTTTCTTCCCTATTTAGTTCTGTTTTTAATATGAACAGCAGCATAGAACAGATGTTTCACAAAGAGCTATAATCTTGTTGCTTTTTATTAACCGAAATGAAGCCAACATTTCTGAAGCCAGTTTAGAATGTCTAGTTAGACCTTTAGGAATGTCATCGCTTGCTTATAAATGTGACAGGGAAAGTTTACTCACTGACAGCTAGATTACTGCAAAGCAGCAACTAACATTAAAGACCTGGCTAAGGAAAAAGAACATTACTCATTCGGATTTATGGTCTTTTTTTAGCTTGTTTCAAAGGTGACTTGGGAATCATGGGCATATGGACATGATTGGAAAACCATGTCTTCTTCCCACCTCATTTTGCACTATTACAATGGTGGAGGGGGATTCTGAAGGCAAGAAGAAATAACATTGATGTAGCAACAGATCGGCTATTGCATGACAATGGAAATATTGCTCTTTTCTTCTGCAATTCCCAACATATAAGCTGCTTCCACCTCACAATTTGCATGCATTTTTCAAACTACCTATTCCTCAATTAAACAGGTTGTGCATCCTTTTTTTCCTTGTTGTAAAATTGCTTCTGACAAATGACCATTAGGTGACTCCCACATGTGCTTATGAAGAAATGTCACCATGTAGTTGATTAATGAAGGGGAAGAATTATTTGAGGACAGCATTTTTTTCCAATTCTAATCATCCATCCATGAAATGCATTAATGCATAATTTCAATGGTTCTCATCCTTGGCAACTTGAAGATATGTGGACTTCAACTCCCAGAAATCCACAGCAAGTATAACTGGGAGTTGAATTCTCAGAGTTGAAGTCCACCTATCTTCAAGTTGCTAAGGGTGAGAAACACTGCATTATTTTATTATTATTTGCACTATCATCTATTATCTAAGGACAGATAACATTCTATCTGACAGAAATAAGGGTAACTTCTACCAAAGAATGGGGGGGGGGGGATAGACTTCTTAACCCTCCTGAACCATTGAATGGTATATTATTGGATGAAGTATTCCAGAGAAAGTTATTAATAGTTCCATGGAAAAGATGAAAATGGATTTTTGTAGAATGGTCATGTTTTCCAAAACATTCATGATCTTATAGCAAAACCCAGTAGTACTCTGCTTAAATATAAATAACAATGATGAATTTTAACTGAACATTTGCCTTTAGACAAATGCCATCAATGTAAATAGAAATAACAATCCTGTTTTGTTTTATTATGATAATTGTAGAAAGCAGTGTTACAAATTAAAATGTCAGGTTTTATGCAAGGAGAATTTTATATGAAAGATGTCAACATAACAGATGGTATTATTAAATGTCCACTCCTGTAGGCAAAATTATTGACAAAAATCCCCTTGGTGTACCTTTTAAAAAGTGTCGTGGGGGTTTCTGTTGATATATTTTGTATCATGTCTAAATTTGTTTGGGAGTTGCTGGAAAATTGATCAATACCACCATATTATCATACTACTTCTAAATGGAACTACCCCAACATTTCTCCCTTAAACTATCCACTATTGACCTCTCTAGGTTCCTAAGAGGCCAGTAAGGGGTGTACATAAGTGCACTGGTGTGTCTTTCGTCCCCTGTCCAATTGTCTTTCCTTTCTCTCACATATCATATATATTTTCTTCCTTCCATATATCCTCTCCTCTAAGTTCACTTTTACCCTTATATATATTACTACATGTCTATTTTTCTTCCTATGTATTTGTGTATTGGACAAATGAATGAATGAATGAACGAATGAACGAACAAACAAACAAACAAACAAACAAACAAATAAATACATAAATAAATAAATTTCATCAACAGTCCTTGTGGCCATTTATTGGGACTGAAGGGTAATTACCTTCAATTGGGTAATTGCCCAATAAATGGGTAATCCCATTTATTGGGATCTTACAGGTAAATATCTAGGTAGGACTTTCCTTCCTGCCAGAACAACTTGAGAGAACAGAAGATCTGCTCATTGAAGCTGGAAATTATTGGTACACACAAGCCACGTGGGCAATCGGAGCCAATAGTTCTACACAGGCAAAAAGTGACTTTTCCTAAGGGCCAAGGAATATGTCAGGTCCTCCTGGAGTATACCCATGTGCACATACAATGGCCCAAACTGCTTTGGACATTTTATTTGCGAAACAGAACTGGCAAGAATTACACTGGCTGCGTTCCATATGTCATACTAATAGAGTGGTAATGTGTTACAGAATAACTCACAGTTGGCAGGGATTGCCACAATGTGCTAATCCATAAACTGCAAACATAGTTTATTAAATACGGATGCAAAGACAGGATGTACAGTACTTGAATTTCTTTCAAATCCTGGGTTTGAATAAACTTTTTAAATACCACTGGATGGAATGGATAGATCAAAACTGTGAGGCCAGGACTTGGATGGAACTGCAACTATTAGTGGATTGTACAAATGCGTCAACTATGCTACCCAGAGCCTCAATTTAATCTTGAATGCTGCTAAATCAGCTGTTCCAGAACTGAATAATAGTAGTTGTAGCATGCCTTTACAATTATTTTGCACATGGTACTACATGTTATTCACTTGACCTGCTATATCTGATATATTAGTCCAAAGTTATGCTGAAAGTGTGATATATAATTAAATGGTCTGCATAAGGGTAGAATCCGATAAAGTAAGAGACCCTGATTCTCATTCCAGGAAAACATGGTTTATAAGCAAGAGCCAGATGGCAAAGAGCTCCAAGGCTTAAAAAAGAACAGCCAAAAATCCACAAGCCTGAAAAAGAAGAAATATGTCCAGGGTCTGAACTTTGGAACAGACATATATGTGGGACTTATTTCTGCAATAATTCTTCCTACATCTCTGTAGTAATATTTCCTGGGTAACCTTGGCCCATTTGTAGCAGCAGCATAACTATTCACTGGATGCTTTTGAACCACAGCTAACTCATCAACTCGTGTCCTTTTAGAGATGTCACAGAAAAAAATGCAACCTCTATTACCCCTTCTTTCACTTTTGAAGTTCTCTTGAAATGACATGAAAACATGGTTCTGGGTAACTTTTTCTAGTGTGTTTCCTTCAAATAATTGGGGTTCTCATTTCCAGAAATTGGATTCCAATGTGATTGAAAAGTGTGAAAGGAACCTTGATACAGTTTTATTACAGGATGGGGCAGAGAGGATGAATAGCTACAGTGGTCAGTTCTGCATGTGTGCAGCAAATAGCAGTCTAGGTATTTCTGAAAGGAAAAAAAAATACTAATACTGCCACCATACGTACATCTTCCTCTGAAATTTTCTAAGAATTTTGCCACCGTCTGGATACTTGTCCCAGTTCTGAAGTGGTTGTCTTTCTTCCTGCCAATTTGCACCAAATATTATAGATCTCTCAGTTGTGTCTTATTTTTATAAAAGACCTGTTTTGTTGCTTGATAAAGCAATATTGATAGATCCTCCTGTTATTTGGAAAACATTACATTAGTCTGAGTACCTGAAGCAAAAAATGTGAAGGGTAATGAGAACTGGAAATGCTGTGTATACAGATAAAAATCAGCTTTTGGCCTTATCTTTATCTATTCTAGTGGGAGTGTGGTGGAGAATAAAAAATTGAAACAATAGCAATCACTTACCTATGGAATATCAGAGATTGCTGATTGTTTGGATATGTATCAGAGACATGGCTAGAAAATTTTCTCCCTGCCCTCTCAGCTCCACATCATACTCTCTGCAGCTTAGCTTCAAAAAGGGGCGTGCATAAGTGCACCAGTGTGCCTTTGGTCCCCTGTCCAATTGTCTCTCCTTATCTCATTTATCTTTTCTTCCTTTCAAATATGTTCACCTATACTTTTATATCTTTTCTTCTATTCGTTTCTTTATTTATATTACTACATATCTATTCTCTTCAATGTGTATTATGTATTGGACTAAATAAATAAATAAACAAACAAATAAACAAATACATAAATAAATAAATAAGTAAGTAAGTAAATAAATAAATAAATAAAATAAAATAAAATAAAAAAGAATCCTACAAGAGGAGATTGGACTGCCATTTGGCTTGGGTGCTAAAGGATTTCCTGCTCGGGCAGGGGGTTGGACTTGATGATTGGACGGTCCCTTTCAACTCTAATAATAAATAGAGTAAACAAAATGATTATAAATTAATGCTACATTTAAAATAGTCCTTTTCTGTTCATACATTGGGTTAGCTTTGGCGATTAGAACAATGGAGGTATCACGACTAAACCACGTTATAGAAATAGTATTTTTTTTTGGCTTTGAGCAGTGGATTTTTATAAGTCTTGAATTACACAGAACAAAACTTTATATGTCTCTATTGATTACTTTAGCATTGGAGAAACAAGGGAGAATTCAAAAGGTTCATCATAACTTTGTTTTGGGGAGGAAGCTCCATGAAACTTGTGTGTGTGTGCCTTTCTAGGTAAACAAAAGATTATGTATTTATATTCTTGTTTAAAACGCATTGCATTTTCTTTTCATGCATGCACCTGTGTCCATAAATCAAAACATTTACCAATACCACAAGTAAGAGCTTACAAGAATTCATAGAAACAGTTACTGTCAGAAAATCCTGACAAAATGAGATGTATATCCATCAGAAGTGCCTCAATAACAATAATATATGACAATCTGTCTTCTCTATCATGATCCATTGTTCATAACATTTTATCTAATTGATGGTATATCTCTGTGGTGCTGGGCTTTCAAAATATGCTTGTGCCCCCTTCAAGGTTTAATTTTGATTTATTGCTTTGATTCACTAAAGAAGAAAGAAAAAAGAAAATATAGATGGGGGAAATGAAACACCTTGTTTCTGGTATGCAGAGAAAACTGTTTAGTATAATTTTGAAATCCATAATAACCTCAACTACATTAAATAATATTGAACAGTTTTTTCTCTTACATGGATAGTGAGTACCATATCAAGGACATTTTCTGGATCCATGAAAAGCCTTCAGGATTTTTATCTACTTTCAAAGGATTTGTCTTTGCCTGAGCAGAGGGTTGGAGTAGAAGACCTCCAGGGTCCCTTCCACCTGTGTTATTCCGTAAAATCAGTTATATAGCTGTCGCTAAAGAAGATAGAAAAACACTATTTTAAAAGGCAACAACCATGTATTTATTTATTACAATAACTACAATTATGTATTTATTACATACATTTGTCATTATATAATTCCGATAGCATTAGAAGATATTACTGATGTTATACCACTAAATGGGATAACTATCTGGACCAGGAATCCCCCCCTTTTCCCCCCATATAAATCCAATCAATCAATCAATAAACAAACAAGCAAGCAAGCAAGCAAACAAACAAACATAGATATATACATAAATGGATGTGTACACACATATCTTAAAAACTTCTCAAGCAATCTATGCATTTGCATAATGTATATTAATATTAAAAAAATCTTCAAATTCTTATTGCATCTGTTTTGTAAAAAAAAATGAAGCCTTTAATAAAGATTTGCTTAAATATCATCTAGAAAGAAGCGATGACCTTTTCCTGTAATTACCTGACAAATGTGCCAAAATAAGGTGCTAGATGCCATATTGCAATAAATTTGCAATCACCCAACTCCTAAATTAAATTAAATTTCCTTAATTTGAGGAATCAAAGTTTTCCATAATCCCTGCAAGATTCTCCTTGAAGATCTTTCATTTTAACATAGGTCTCCAAGTCCACCACCACCACCCCACTGTTTTTAGAATAAGATGTTCCTCTTGCTGACTTTTATTGATTTTGAAGAGTAAATTGAGATTACCCAAATTTATAATTAGATGGAGAACAAGATGAACAGTCCATGGATGAGGGCTAGATTGAGAAGTCAAAAAATACAATCTAGACAAATGCCATACTGGATTGGGAGGTCATGACTTATATGATCCAGTAACAAGTAAACAAACCAAAAACAACTTTCTTGTTATTACCAGGAAAACTTCATGAAGGTTTTCAGGAGTGAATTTAGCTCAAAAGAAGCAATGTTTTTGAATGAGAATTTTGCCAGAATCCTAATATATCTTATCTGAGCTGGGTCCTCCAAATCAAATATCATTTTAAGATATAATTTTGTGGTAGTCTCAAGGATAGTTTATGAGAAAAAAAGTTACCAACACTGAAAGCTTGTAAAGAACTAAAGGCAACCACATGAGTTTTTGAAGAGTTGAAATCTAATATTAAGTTAATTTTTTATGAAGAGGAAGGAAAGCACATACAAATCTCAAATAAGAGTATACACACAAAAGTGCTTCCTAATGGTGTTAGTCAAAGGCAATATGGCTCAGGTAAAACATAAACAAGATTTTTAATAAATGTTTGTTTTCAAATTTAAAAAATTAAGATTGGAAAATTTAAGATTGGTTTAGATACAATATTCAGAAAATCTTTAACTTGGAAATAAATGTGCCCTTATTTTAAAACCAGAATTTTACACACAGAGATGGTTCCTCAAACGACTTTAGTAATCGAGTTGTCGAAGCATGGAACTCATTACCGGACTCCGTAGTATCTTCCCCTATTTTACCCTTAGACTGTCCACAGTTGACCTCTCCAGATTCCTAACAGGTCAGTAAGGGGCGTGCATAAGTGCACTGGCGTGCCTCCCGTCCCCTGACCTATTGTCTCTCCTATATCTCATATATCGTATCCACTATTCCAGTGTTTTTCAACCAGTGTGCCGCGGCACACTAGTGTGCCACAAGACATGGTCAAGTGTGCCGTGGGAAAATTAGCGTAAGAGATTCGAGCCACAAAGAAGGAAGCTCAGCTTCCAGTCTCGCAACTTTTTGCTCCCACTCGCAACCGACTGCCCTGCTGCCACCCCACAGCTACTGCCCGATGCTGTTGTTGCCGGCATGGTGTACGAGAGAGAGAAAGAGAGAGAGAGAAAGAGAGAGAGAGAGGGCAAGAGAGAGAGAGAGAAAGAGAGGGGAGAGAGATAAAGAGAGTGAGTGAGTGAGAGAGATAAAGAAAGTGAGAGAGAGAGAGAGAAAAGGAGATGTTGGTTGGTGGTGTGCCCCATGATTTTGGTGGTGTGCCCCAGGATTTTGTAAATGTAAAAAATGTGCCGCAGCTTAAAAAAGGTTGAAAATCACTGCACTATTCTATCCTTCTTTTACTACTCTCATAATATTCTTCTATTCTCTTATTCTCTTATTCCTATATTTTCACTTCTATTCTTTCTTTAATATATTTTACTCGAGTATATCTTCTATAACCTTCATTATGTATTATTATGCATTGGACAAAATAAATATAATAAATAAAATAAAATAAAATAATAAATAAATAAATTATGATCCAATTTTTCAGTTTTGGATCATTTAGGAGGTACAAAGAGAATGAATCTTCCTTTGAGCTGTTGGTGCTGGATATAATGATGTAATGAAAACCATTTTTAAGCTAATTATGAATCTATTTTTTTACTGACAGGAAGAAGCGTAGTATTATAATTGTTTTTCTGTAAATAGCTAAATAACTTGTCCAACCTTGAAGACAACATGTCTTGATAGTGAGATGACAGCAAAAGTGACATTGGCTGACACCTGAGGTACATAAAACTTATGCTTCGATCAGAGATTGATTTCAACTTCAATCAGAGATTATTTCATATCACAAATGGATTTTAAATGAAAACAGAACTGATGTATCTATTGAATTTCAAAACAACAGCTCTATCTTATGCCTCTCTTGTGTGCTGGAAATTGGATAAAAATTAGAAATGAGAATTTCCTAGAACATAGGTCCCCAAATTGGCTGGCTGGAGAATTCTGGGAGTTGAAGTCCACAAGTCTTAAAGTTGCCATGTTTGAAGACCTCTGTCCTAGAAACATCATTAAGGAAGCAAGGTGGTCTACTTTTTAACTGTACACATCATTTAAATAATTAGGGTTCTTGTCCCCAAACTTAAACCTTTCTACCTCTCAAATATTGACAAAACTACAGCAAGGAAATTCCTTTCTTTTGCCAGTGAATATTACTGGCTATCTGGTGGGGGCAGCATGTGTCATTCAGGACATTGATTAGCCCATATTTCCCTTAGAAGTGAGATGTAGCCACTCCCTTGGCTAGAGAGTGCTACAAAAAACAATTCACGCCTGTTCTATCTTTCTCTCTTCTACTGCTAGTTTAATGTACTACTAATATCTTCCTATTAGACCTTTTAATATGAATCACTAATTGGCTTATTTAATGTAGGTTAATATTATTTGCATTTAATATTGTTAACAAACATTGTTTTCCTGCATTCTATTTCAGTACATTTTTAAAATGAATTACAATGGTTTAAATGCCGTTGGCATTTTGCAGTGATATTTATTCACTATGAACTGCTTTGACCTCAAAATGTAAACATTATGACACTCTTTTTTTTAGCATGAGCAAGCCAGAGATCTTCCAGAAGGGACTTTGGCACGATACATCAGCAATGAACAGAATTCACTGCCAACCAACTATTTGTAATCAAAATGCCCTGGCCTCTAAATAAATACCGTTGTGAAAAGGAAATAATTTCTGGAATTAGCATATAAAAAGGAATATGCTTTTAAAACTATATTAGTTTGCGTACATTCATATTCAAAAAGCCTACATCAGGGAAAAGAAAATTGAAGAATATTTGCACTTTATTTTTTAAAAAAGTATGATGTAGTGATTACGATTATACCAATAGAGGAGAATATTTGTAGCTCAGGGCTGAAATGAAGGTCCTTGGTGCTCTCTGAGCTTGGTTGTTTTCTTGCAGATGTTTCATTGCCCAAAATAGGCAACATCATCAGGGATTAAGATTATAGACTAAAACCTTCAGTCAAAGAAACAATGAGTGACATTGATCTGATTATGCTCTTTCAATCCATCTAAACTCAAAGAGCTGCTGTTGGAAGGAGGCGGGACAAAATAGTTTCACTGAGGCTATAAATCAGGAGTTTTCAAATTGTGCTTCACAGAGGAAGAGGTTCTGGAGGAAATCAATGAGCTTCTATGATAAACTAAAGACAAACCAACCAACACACACACAAAAACCTTCACTCAGACCAGAGGGGGGTCGTTCCCCCCCCCCCCGGTTTAGACCACTTCCATAAAACTTGTAGTAGCTTGAGGGCCTGGGTTGCTAGAACCGGCAGTGTCCCAGGCCTGATACCCCCTTGAGCCGGTTCTCTCAGCAGTGCCATAGGTGCCGCCATCTTGTTTTTTGTTTCTGCACATGCGCAGAAGCTTTGTTTTAGCACTGTGCATGTACACGCACACATGCAAAATATGTGGGCAGCACAAACACACAACATGTTTGCACCTGTGCAGCAAGTCCCTGAGTGAACTGGCAGTGAAGAAAACAGAAACCACCCCTGACTCAAACGCGACCATGGGAACCTATTGTAATTTATCTAAGAGACAATGGAAAGTTAGATCTTATTCTCCCATAAAAAACACAGCTTCCTTTTTACAGGACAGGACTTTTAAAAAATAAATAAATAAAAGGCTACGTGGCCTGAAATAGTTGTAAGCATCTGATGTCAACACTATCTTTTGCTCCTGGTGAAACAGTGGGATATAGCACCCACACATATGTAACAGTGGGATATAGCACACACACATACACAAACACACAACCTCCAACAGATACATACACTTCAAAAAGTGTAGATCTTCGGAGAAGGACAACATACAAATCAAATCAAATAAATAAATAAACTAACTAACTAACTAACTAACTAACTAACCAACTAACAAATAATAATAATAATAATAATAATAATAATAATAATAATAATAATATGTAATATTATATCATTCAAATCAAGCTTAGATTTGTATAACTTCATGGATATTCTACTGCTCATTTCCATAGGACATTCTCATGGCAGTAATATAGAATGCAACAATATAGTGGGGATTATTTTTCACAATAATAGAGAAGTGGCTTGCCTCTGCCTTTTCTCAGGATACTCCTTCACTTTCCTAGACTAGCCAATGCTTGTGGGGTTTCCTAAAGATATCCCATCCAACTAAGCACGTTTGACCTTAATTAGACCCTGAAATCAAAGGAGTTCATTTGGGTACTGCCACCTTCTAGAATAGATCAGTGGTTCTCAACTTTTCTAATGCTGCAACCCCTTAATACAGTTCCTCGTATTATGGTGAACCCTCACCCCCTCCAACCATACGTCTAGCACTAATTATCCCACCAGAGCTTTAAACTGATTGGCAGGAAGGTCAGAGGAATACCCCCACTGTAAACTCCTGATTGGTTGGATTGTAAAAATATGTTCCAAGGCAACAGAATAGAAGCTTTAGTTCCTAACACCAAGGGAAATTTGTCTTTCCCTGTGAAATGGTCGTTCAACCCCCCAGAGGGGTCCTAACCCCCAGGTTGAGAACCACTGTCCTAGAAGGAGTGTGGAATTATTACATAATTTTTGGTTTTCAATCCATTTAAAAAAAAAAAAATCTTGTCAGAATAAATTAGGGCCCTGCTAATGAAGTGTGCAACTTTATAGATGTATTTGAAATATCTCATTTAACATGTTTCATTTATTGCTCTTCCACATTTGTGAATGAATAAAAATACTAAGCAAGGGGCATTTTATTTATTTGTTTGTTTGTTTGAATTTGTTAAACAAAAAGTAGAACAATAAAAGAAATAATACAATGATAGCAACAATGGGCACATTACTACTCTTATGCACCCCCCCAAGAAATTGAATTCAAGGAACTTTTTTTTTTTTAAAGACAGTGTCATATGATCCCATACAATCATTCCAGATTCCAAACAGAGACAGCATGTAACATCACTGGAGTTTATAGTATTTCCCAATTCTTCTTCCAAACAGCCATGTGCTAGAACAGATAGCTCTTCCAATAATTCCACTTAAGTAGCCAAGAATTGCTAGTAGCTGTAAAGAAATCGATGAGGTCTTATTCACAGCCAAGTTAACAAGCATCCCTCCAATCTCTGCATTAGTAAAACAGTCTGCCAGTGTAAACTGCACCAACCTGAGAGTCCAGTGCTATTTGGACTCAGTTGTGAGACTGGTTTGTAATGTTACCTTTGCAGTCATAATGCAGGACAAGTTAAGGAAAGGAAGCTAAGGATTCTGCTGGCTTTGTGCTGATTACTGGCTGCCATCAGCTGCACTCAGTAGAGTGGAAGTAAGTGCCAAAGATTGCTAATTAGATACCTTTCATGTTGTCCACCTGACAGGTCATAGACATGGAGATTGTTATATCTGTCACCTGGAACTATTTTTAAACATTAGATCTGGCACTTGAGTGAAAAGATAGTGTGACCAGAATTAGCCAAGGTGACAGATTATACCTTTAGGTGAAGGAGGGAGGAGGAGGGGGGGTGACTGAAGATGCTCCTTTTTTGTTCCAACTAGCACCGCTTGATAAACTCTCAGGCTATTTCTGACTGGAATTCCATAGTACTTTGTACATTAAATGAATGCATAACTGGACACCTTTACTTAAGGTCTGGCTTATTTCAAGTCAATGGTAAATCCATTTTGATCAAGAGTTCATTTTTATTAATTTTCCACTCTAATTATTGCATTCTTGTTATAATTTATTAAATATTATGTTGTTGTTGTTGTTGTTGTTGTTGTTATTATTATTATTATTATTATTATTAATTAGATTTGTATGCCGCCCCTCTCCGCAGACTCGGGGCAGCTCACAACAGTGATAAAAACAATATATATTGACAAATGTAATAATTAAAATCTAAGATAACAATTATACATTGAAAAATCTAAAAGCAAGGAACCCCAATATAAAAAAACATACATACAGTCATATCATGCACTAGAACTACATAGGCAGGGGGAGATGTCTCAGTTCCCCCACGCTTGACGACAGAGGCGGGTTTTAAGGAGTTTATGAAAGGCAAGGAGGGTGGGGGCAATTCTAATCTCTGGGGGGAGTTGGTTCCAGAGGGCTGGGGCCGCCACAGAGAAGGCTCTTCCCCTGGGCCCCGCCAAATGACATTGTTTTGTTGACGGAACCCGGTCACTGGGATTCATGCAGCAGAAGGTGGTCTCTTAGATACCCTAGTCCAGTGCCATGAAGGGCTTTATAGGTGATAACCAACACTTTGAATTGTGACCGGAAACTGATCGGCAACCAATGCAGACTGCGGAGTGTTGGTGTTACATGGGCATTTTTGGGAAAGCCCATGATTGCTCTCGCAGCTGCATTCTGGAAATAGTATAATACTGTATATAATTATATTATACAGAACAAAACAAAACATTTCTTCCCTCTCCTGCTTTGCTTGAGAGCCAGAGCCAGGGGAGGATCACTGGAAACAGAACTGAGGAACTGAGGTTCCTGCAGGGGATTCCCGTACACTGCCCTTGCCTGCATCCCTATCTGAAGGACACAGGGAAGGCAGGTGGAGGATGAGAGGCTTGAGCTGGCGAGTGAGGGAGGGAGGCGGTGGCAGGAGACAGAGCCAAAAAGGCAGCGACAGGGACAACTGCTGCTTAAGCCCTGCACCTACGTGCTCGCTGTACCAAACCAACTTCGTGGCCTCCTCACAGGCAGAAGTGCATTCAAATTGCCGTAGGCAGAGCCCAGAAGAGCCAAGCTAATCCTGCAGGGCGTAATCTGAAATTTCACGTGAAGACACTCACATGCATGAGATTTTGGCAAATTTCTTTGCTTCCACGCATGCGCAAAAGCAAAAAAAAAGCTCCAAAATTGCCAAAAACTTACACGTGCGAGCGTCTTAACATGAGATTTCACTTGCTGTGCATGCACACCCGCTGAATATTACCTAGGGGGTGTGCGGGGGCGCATTGAAGTGTGCAGCTGTGCATGCATCGTTGTTTTTACTAATTATTTATTAATTTTATTATTTTATTACTTAGATTTGTATGCCGCCCCTCTCCGAAGACTCGGGGTAGCTCACAACACGTGGAAACAAATCATAAATAATCTAAATTTTAAATTTTAAAGATTTAAAAAGACCCCATATACTAACAGACATAGACACCAGTCGTACCATCTGCGGCCCATTACTGCCTGCAGTTATATTATTGCAATTTGTGACCTTCAATACTGGCCTCTGAAAAATTATTATTATTATTTTGCCTTTTGCAATTGACAGATGGAGATTTTGTCAATTCCGATGGTTTTCAAATGTCTGCTGAGATCCTTTGGCACTGTGCCGCACGAATCCCAGCGACCAATTAGGTCCCACAGAGTTGGCCTTCTCCGGGTCCCGTCGACTAAATAATGTCATCTGGCGGGACCCAGGGAAAGAGCCTTCTCTGTGGCGGTCCCGACTCTCTGGAACCAACTCCCCCCAGATATCAGAGTTGCCCCCACCCTCCTTGCCTTTCGCAAGCTCCTTAAAACCCACCTCTGTCGTCAGGCATGGGGGAATTGAAACTTTCCCTTCCCCCCTAGGCTTATAGAATTTATACATGGTATGTTTGTATGTATGATTGGTTCTTTAAATTGGGGGTTTTTAGATTATTTTTAATATTAGATTTGTTTACATTGTCTTTTTTATTGTTGTTAGCCGCCCCAGTCTTCGGAGAGGGGTGGCATACAAATCTAATAAATAAATAACAATTACAATTATAATTACAATTATTAGATTTGTATGCCCCCCTTCTCCAAAAACTCCAAAAAACAATGGGAAGAAGCAGGAAATTGCAGAGGGCAACCTCACACTTAACAGTGCAAAATTTGATTAACAATGGTCTGTATAATGGCTGTTGCTAAGCTGCATGGTCATTAGTTATTGTGCTTTATAACTATGTTGATTAATAACAAAAAACTCCAAACCCTATTATTGTCATTAACTGAGGACTATTTGTATTTGACCAGGACAGCTAATAATTTTTAAATTACCAAAATGAACCAATAAATCAAGAACCAGCCAAATAAAAAAAGAAAGAGGAATAATTCAACTCTAATAATAGAGGCAGGGAGGCCTCACAATTTTGCTAGTGAAACTCAGTGATACTGAAAACTTTCTTTTCTTGCTAGAGGATTCAAATGATGTGCCATCTTGAGAGTCAATTTTATTTTGGAAAGTAAATATTAATCTTCACTTCACATGGCATGTCTTAAATAACAGGAAATTCTGAAAAACTTGCCCCCTCCCATTAGAATTAGGACATTTTTGTCATGTGCAAAGCCCCGTGCTTTTTGTGGCTGACTTCTAGTGTGAAATAACTGCTACAGAGTAAACCTTTCTTTTTATAACATTTTTGTATAGTAATCTCTCCCTTCTCCCCAATATTTTAAACCAAGAACCTTTTTAAATGTCACATTTGCTTTATATTTTCAGTTACATTCCCTTGTTTTTCCTTCTTTTTCTACCATAATGACAGTGTAAGAAGGTGTTTTTTTTTTTAAAAAAATGGAACATTTAATAACGGAGCTAATCACACTGTTAGCCCACCTGAATGCCTTTAACTGGGAAAGTAAAAGGGTGTTTTAATAATATGGAAAGGCCATCTCTATGGTTATTTCTATAAAAAGAGTATCACATGTGCTTTGCAAATGAAATCTGAAGTAATGAAATTGTGCTATTATGCTGAGTCACTGCTAGCGGTCAAGTAGAAACTGGGATTTGCAGAATTAGATATAGACATTCATAAAATCATAACAATTTGCAATGTTACATTTTTAACATAGTATTTTAACATGTCCTTTACATATTATTGGTAGCACTCAACAGATATACAAAATAACAGGCTGTAATAAACAAATACAGGCTGTAATAAACAAATCCAAAACAAAATAGGATTTCCTGCTTAAGCAGGGGGTTGGACTTGATGACCTGCAAGGTCCCTTTCAACTCTAATAAATCCACAAAGACCAAGGTCTTGAAGCAATGAAGATACAGTATTTGATGGTAAACTTGGTGAATTGAATTAGGAAATCAGTGGATGATGCATGTTTCACATGATTGTTTTGTCATGGAATGTAGATACATATTACCAACATTATGTTCATGCTAAAAAGACTGAATACAGTGTTCCCTCGATTTCCGTGTGTCCAAACTTCGCGAATAGCCTATATCACGGTTTTTCAAAAAATATTAATTAAAAAATGCTTCGCTGTTTTTTTTCTATACCATGATTTTTCCCGTCCGATGATGTCATATTGTTAATAAATAATTATGTTTATAAATATCAGGATCACTAAGTGTCTTATTCAATGTTGAGTACAAGTAATAATGGTGAATGGCTAAGGGAATGGGAAATGGTAATTTAGGGGTTTAAACCGTTAAGGGATGGCTTGTGATACTGTCCATAGCCAAAAATGGTGTATTTACTTCTGCATCTCTACTTCGTGGAAATTCGACTTTCACGGGCGGTCTCGGAACGCATCCCCCGCAAAAATCAAGGGAACACTGTATCTAAAAACATATGTAATTTTGCTACTTAGCTTTTTTATCTGTTGTATTCCAATAAGCTACAACTATACTGCTGTCATTTGTCCTATTTTTAAGTGACTGATATGAGTATGCTTTAGTGTATTGTATGCAAGTTCTTCAATTGCTGAAATGCATTTAAGTTATACAAAATCCTGAACTGTTCAAAGTGCATATGATTCACCCACTTTATATTGAGAGCTATGAGTTAATATAAGATTTAATATGGCCTTGAGGCAAACAGCGGAACTTTCTCATGCAGACTTGGAGGTGAGAGAAAAGAGTAAATAGTTCATTGGGCATCTAGCAATATTTTATTCATATTTATTACAACATTTACCTTTTGCATTATCTATTCTTATAGTCACTTGAATATTTATTCTTTTGATTATTTGCATACCGTCAGAAACTGAAATCTAAATAAAACACATTCACACAATTTTCACTGAGTTGTCAGCATGGAAAAAAACACTTTAAATCAAGCTGCACTGCATTATTTCATGAGTTCCATAAAGACATGCAGAGCAAACATTCAGAGAGCCTGTGCGGGCAATTTTTCTCTCTCTTACTGATTTCAATTAGGAGAGGCACACAGTAAATGCAGAGCACTTGGAAAACGAAGCTCATTCTGGCATCTAGGGGTAGGTTGTCCTTTATTTTACTGGGAGCATATTACTCCCCATGCGACATTTGTGTCACTAAGGCCTGAGATGGAAATAAAGCCACAGTGTGGAGGACCATTATAGTCCTTGAAATTACAAAAATAATGGAAACTCTGCCCTTTCACCAGTACAATGGTACCTCTACCTAAGAACGCCCCTATTTACGAACTTTTCTAGATAAGAACCGGGTGTTCAAGATTTTTTTGCCTCTTCTCAAGAACCATTTTCCACTTACAAACCCAAGCGTCTGAAACTGTAACCAGAAAAGGCAGGGAGAAGACTCCGGGGGACTCTTAGGAATCTCCTGGGAGGAAACAGGGCCAGAAAAGGCATTGAGAAGCCCCCGTGGGGCCCCTCTAGGAATCTCCTGGGTGGAAACAGGGCCTCTACCCACCCTGTGGTTTCCCCAATCGCATGCATTATTTGCTTTTACCCTGATTCCTATGGGAAAAATTGCTTCTTCTTACAAAGTTTTCTACTTAAGAACCTGGTCACGGAACGAATTACATTCGTAAGTAGAGGTACCACTATATGGGTTTTCCATCACAGCCCTAAACTTCCTTTATTTATCCTTTGGATTGTGTACATTAGTCTCAACATTTCTAATGGATTAGTTTTCAGTCAAACAACCAAGCAAGGTTGCATTATGACTTTTGTAAGTCCTAGACAACTTTGCCTTCTTAGGTCTCTCCCTTCAAAAAGAAACAAACCATTAAAATTTATATTTCATATTTTTTTTATATTGTTACAGAGAAATAGGGAACATTGAATAATATGTTCATTGGTTTATAATAATCAGTGGTTGCTGATTAATTATCATGTCTATTATGTATTACTATGGTAAATTTTAGAATTTACACTGTCTGTAGATTATAAGCAAATAGAGTGTGATTCTTGCCTGTTTTTCATAAAAAGGCATGTCATAAAAATATTCCAATAAAAGAAAGAGAAGACAGCAACAGAAATAACAATTCTTAAAGATTTAGAGGTTTATTTCATGAGCAATTTGGACCATGTACAACCATCATAACACAACTTACATCAATAACCCATTGCAATGAAGTTCACTGATTAGCTGAGTCCAGCAAGGAGTAGCTATGGCCTGTGGCCCTGAACTTATTCCAAGACATCCTTTTAAAACTTTTTTGCATGCATGTCACAACTTACTTCCTTGTTCTTTCTTACTGACAGACAATCGCCAAATATATTCTGTACATCTCAAACTTCTATTGATCAGCTACTTTTAGTTCCTTGTTTCTCACAATTTCATCCTTCTACTGTATGTCCAAATATATTTTACAACTACGTACTTTGCAAAATCACATTTCACGGCAGTGGCTCAGCAGGATTACAAATAGTTCTGATACACGTTGAAATCTTTCTATCTAAAACTTTGGTTCATTCATGTAGCTTTTGAAATGCTCTTTTTGCATATAGGCCTTATTGGTTCTAATAGATCAATAGGGTATATTTTCATTTAACATAGGCATAACAATCAACATATATTTATTTAAAAAGCAGAAAAATATATAAAATAATAACATATTTCTCATTAAAAAAAATAGCCAGAAACATTTTTGTGGATCCCTGGCATTGTGGGTACCTTGCCAAATGGATAGGTCACTCCTGCAAGTATGATATGCACTGTAAAATCTTCCAGGAAAGGAGTTGTTAAATCAACATCAAGCCATTGCATTTATTTAATGCATTTAATCTAATAAATAATAATAATAATTGCATTTATTTGTAACCTAAAGATGAATCCTAAAATTTAGTAACAAATAAGATAATTTGTTTTTTTCCCTATATCTTTTGAAACATCAAAAGCTAAGAAAATTATTCACAGAAACTGGATCCTCAGTATTGTGCCATGTAATTGGAACAAGATTTGACCCTTCTCAAGTCATTCTAACTGGCCAATGAAAGTTCTTTCTCTCCTTTTTCCCTGTAGTTATTGGGGCAACTCTTAAAATGGAAACAGATCTGGAGATCACTGAATCCAACTCTCTCCCCCCTCTCTCTGTCATGTTATTTTATGTGCATGCTGGGAGATTCCCCCCCCCCCCCCTTTGGCAACATAGGAAATAGCTGTTCTGCTATCACCATTTACACTGCACTCAATTCTGAATAGGGACAGATTTTCATGGAAATAAATCTACCTAAATGGTCACTAAGAACAACAAGCCGATGGCATATAATTAAGTTTTATTATTTATAATGAAATACTGAAACTAAAACTTTGTGTATGTGCATTTAGAAACATAGAAACATAGAAGTCTGACGGCAGAAAAAGACCTCTAGTCTGCCCTTATATTATTTTCTGTATTTTATCTTAGGATGGATATATGTTTATCCCAGGCATGTTTAAATTCAGTTACTGTGGATTTATCTACCACGTCTGTTGGAAGTTTGTTCCAAGGATCTACTACTCTTTCAGTAAAATAATATTTTCTCATGTTGCTTTTGATCTTTCCCCCAACTAACTTCAGATTGTGTCCCCTTGTTCTTGTGTTCACTTTCGTATTAAAAACGCTCCCCTCCTGGACCTTATTTAACCTTATTTAACCCTTTAACATATTTGGGGGGGGTTGTTAATCCAGGTGGGTTAGAACAGTCCATTCTGTACTGTATTAATGACAATCTCTCTGAGTTATTCCAATTATTTCAGGGTTTATCTACATCTGATGCAGAATTCCAAAATATATAACGTGTATGCAACATTTTGTTGAGCTTCTGATGGCTCACCAATGATGTAAAATCAAACAGGCATTGCTTAAAACAGAAATAGTGATTTTTCAGGAATATCAAAAATAAACCCAAGCAAATAGAGCTATGCCTAACAGTGTTTTGAAAGCTAGTATCTGGTATAGGTAGCATCATGATTACACATAGGATAGGATTGGATGCAATGCTTTTTCTAAGGAAAGCATTTACTTGCACTTTTGACATGAGCTGCAAACTTAACTGGACTTGGAGAGGCAAGTCTTTTTAGTAACTGGAGATATTACAATCTGGATGTCTCGTGGGACGGCAATGCCAAAATTCAGCTGGAATCACTAATGGCTAATCTCTAGTAACTAAACTCAAGGAAAAACCATAAATTTTGCAATGTATAAACAATATAAAACAGATGACAGGTTCATACCATGTTTATTGAGGATTTATATTTACAGAGAACAGTTTATATGTTCTCTGTAAAGACAGGTCCAGAAGCCTATATTGGATCATGAACAAATCCTGTAAGGTGTTGGGATTTAACATCCAGATTTGCTAAAATATTGAAGAACAGCAAAGATCAAAAAGCAAACATGAACAGATGTCAGGTTCTTGGCTCATGACGTTATTTGAATCAAATTTGTCCCAAATCTAGTCACGAAAGTTAAATCACATCAACAGTCCAGTCTTTGGGCCTTTTTTTTCACTGTTATTTCTATTTAGTTGATATTTTTTATATTCAAGCCCTATAAACGGGACATTCTTGGCTGGAAGAGGGGAAAGTAATACTGAATATCAGTTACAATGTCATCACACACATGCATAACTTATCTATTTTTATCACCAATGTGAAACAAGTATGTCATGATGACATTTTCTTAATAATATTCGTGTACTTGTCCTTTCAGCACTGTTGTGGTTTGCTCTAGATGCTGTTCCCTGTAGCATTACACCATGTTTTCAGTAAATCACTGAAGCTTTATGAAGCTGAATGGGTGAACAGCTTTACCATTACTTCTAGCGCTACTAGCACCACACACACACACACAAAAAGACAGCCCTACAGTGTTGTGGTTGGCTCTAGCCTAGCTCCTGCCCCAAGGAATGTGGAGATGGATGCAGGGGAAACATCAACATGTCATAGGCCTGTTTTATTGCCGACAGAGGCAGGTAGTGCAGTTTCCTCGGACGAAGAAGAAGGTGGATGTGACTTGGAAGAGGGGGGTTTGGCACACAGCCCAGGAAGCCAATCTCCATTATCTTCGGTCGATTCAGATGAGGAAGTGTTAGACCCATGCATGCGCAGAATTATGCATAGAAGAGACCAATTGCGGAAATATTACAGGAGATAAGAGAGGCCACCTGTGTTTGGGTGGGGCTCCAGCAATTAGAGCTGCTGATATAAATAGCAGCGTGTTGGTTTGGCCGTTGTGGAAGATTACCTGATTGTTGTTCTTCAGGACTGTGCCTTGCTGTTTCCGGACTTTGTTTGTTGATTTTGAAACCAAAGCAGAACAAAGTGTGTGTGTTTCACTTCGTGGAAGAAGAAGGGCTGTGACGTTTCTTCACAGCTGCTAGCTAAGTACTTAAAGACTGATTAAGGGGATTGTACAGACTACCAGGTTGTTTTGGGACGAGTGCTCTTTGCAATACAAAAAGGGTGCTTTGTTTCTTTTGAATTTTTGTGATAAAGAACATTGTTTTTGAACTTTCAAGCGTGTGTGTTTGACATTTGTACCCTTGAATTTTCGGGAGACTCTTACCATAGAGCCAGGCAGAACATACAGTGGCCTGCCACACAATAGGTTTACTTTTCTCCCTTCTTTGAGAAATGATATTGCCCAAACTCTCTGAAACTATACAGACATTCTGATCCCTTTATATTCTGTTAAATAACAGAGTTGGAATGGACCTTTGGAGTCTTCTAGTGAAACCTGCTACTCAAGTAGGAATCTCTGTAGTGGTTCTCTGGGGGTCAGGACCCCTTTGGGGGTTAAATGACTGTTTCATAGTGGTCACTAAGACCACAGAAAAAGACAAAGATGCTGGGAACGTACCGGTAGCAAACAGCCCCTAAGTGACTGCAGGGTACTGCAATATGGTAAATCCATAGATGCCAGGCACCCAGATTGCAGACTGGAGGGGCACTGCAAAGGTTGCAGCTATGAAGGCCAGTCACGTATACCACTCATTCAGCACTGTTGTAGGTTTTGAATAGTTGTTGGACAAATCTCATTAAACAAGTACTACCTGTACAATCCGTAAAAGGCCAAGAAAACTGCCAATGTCCAAACATATAAATTTCATTTCTTCTTCCTATGATTCCTAGCTTCTGTTGTTGTTTTTTCAGTCAACACATACTGAACTTATATTGTCACTGAGTTATACACACCAAACCAGGATTCTTTTTCAAATCAATCAATATACAGTGTTCCCTCGATTTTCGCGGGTTCAAACTTCGCGAAACAGCTATACCACGGTTTTTCAAAAAATATTAATTAAAAAATACTCTGCGGGTTTTTTTCTATACCACGGTTTTTCCCACCCGATGACGTCATACGTCATCACCAAGAGTCACTTCTCTCTCTCTTTCTCTCTTTCCTGTCATTCTCTGCTTCAATCATTTTCTCATTTCTCTTTTTTTCTCCCCTTTTTTCTATCATTTCTCTCTCTCTCTCTACCTTCCACTCTCCCCCTTCTTGCTCTCTCCCTCTCTCTTTCTCACTCTCTCTCTTCCTCTCTCCTTTCTATCTCGCTCTGTCTGTTGCTCTCTCTGTGACAACGCCTGCCCCGCCTCTCCTGCAGCCCCCTCACTGACACCTGGAACGAAAGCACTCTCAGCTAAGGGACTGTGAGAGGGGCGGGGCAGGCATTCTCAAAGCACTCAGAGCGGCTAGCGGCCGAATGAGGAGGATGAGAAGCCGTAGCCGCCAGCATTGCTGCAGGAGGACCCGTGCCCCAAGAAAGCTGGTGAGAGGGGCGGATTGGGTGGGCAGGGGATAGCGGCGAAGGGGCTGGAGGCACTGGGGACAGGGGCGGTTGACATTCAAAACAATCTTTGCTGGCCTCCGCACTTTCGTCGCTCCCCGCCCCCAACTTCAAGCCTGGCTCCATGTGCGGCCTTGGAAAAGGGTGCGCGGGGGTAGTTTTTAGCTGTCCATAGCCAAAAATGGTGTTTTTACTTCCGCATCTCTACTTCACGGAAATTCGACTTTCGCGGGCAGCCTGGGAACGCAACCCCCACGAAAATCGAGGGATCACTGTATGTATTTTACTTCTTTTGTTTGCTCTGAGGCATATCATTTTCACTTGCTTAACTAAAGGCCACTCTCCCACTTTAAAGGAACATTTTCCAACTGGTACTGGGTTGGGTTTGTTTTTTCCCCTGCATGAAATCAGCAAATTTGGTACCTCACAGCTCACTTTTAATTTCAGGTCATCAATTCTACACATAAAGGCCTTGTCTCAATTGCAATTTGCTAGTAATTAAAAAAGAAAACACTTCCACCGTGCATTTTTAAACAACAGATTACCCTGCTGAAATCAGCAGTTCAAAGGATGGAGACAACCCAAGTTGCCATTAAATGGGATATGGGATATGGTGAAAAAAGCTACTACTCAGGTTGATGGAAGCAAATACATCACATAATGACAGTACATACTAAAGTTTAAATGGAAATTGTTCCTGGAACTTTCAGCAGGTTTACCGTCCTTTTCTTCTTTTTAATCAACTTGGCTTCCTAATCAAAACGCTTGTCATTTTGTCTGCATGGAAAAAGATTGCTTTGAGAGATTAAAACTGATAATTCATCTGGAAGGAAATTCCCTTATTTGGTGTTTATAAGGATGTTTCAGACTTCTCTATTCTATACCCAAGAATGACCTGGCAGATGAACCCTGGGTTTGCTCAGTAAGTTATCTTGATTTAATTCGATAAGCGGAGGAGATACAAATTAGCAAGATATAAAAAGCCAACATTAATCGACCCAACTTTGTAAACACTGGCAACTGTTGCCTGCATTTTTTTTCATTGTGATTAATCAAACAGTTAATTAATGAAACACACACTACAATACTGATTGCAAATCTCAAATCACTTACTCTAGGGTGGTCTGTCTCTTGGAGAAAACAAAATTTGGGTATAAATAGCTGAAGGATTGTACGGTGCTCAATGTTGTGATTGCTCTCAGGCCTGTCAGAGTGCAGGCTGTGTGAGTTTCATCACGTAGTGGGTGAGCTTGGCCACAGCTTCAGCAATAGAATACCAGGCTAGAGGGAGCACAATAGCTTTTGAGAAGCCTGGTACTAGATATAAAAGACTTCCCCAATCATAAAATGATGCAGCTATTATTCTTGCTGTTAAGCTCATCCAGATTTTTTTTAACTGTACGGAATTTATGACTGCTTGAAAGAATTAGGCTTATATAGAAGTCACTGCGGACTAGAAAAGCATACTCAAAAATCAATTCTTCATTTGAAAAGTGGAAAGAAGATTTCTATCATGCCCTGGCCTTGCAATTAGATTTAAAAGATTACCCCTAGCTTTAAAGTGTACACTATAGGATGCCACCACCACTATAACTGACAAATCAGAAAAACTCTAGGGATAACCTCTTGGCGAGGAGACTGCATCTTTCAATCACACAGAACTCAGGTGTCACTGGTTTGATTCTAGCTTTGCTTTTCACTACCTGAGAGGTTGAACTGTTCTTACATAACCTAGCTGATAAATAGCTGATAGATTTCATTTCACCCTTTTCAAGAAAAGCTGATGAATAACCATTTCACCCTTACCAAAAAAAGGCACTGAAATATGATGAAGAGAAGGGCCACAATTGGAAAAGGAAATTATACATATATACATATGTTTGTTGTTAATATAAAGTATGACACCGATTACTCTGAATACTAAATAAATGTGAATGGCCTCTGTCCAGGAGCTGAAAAATTGCTGCCAGGCAGAATAGAGAATACCTCGTTACTGTTCTGTAAATGGATAAGTAATGTGAGCTGCAAAGATAACTTCCTCTGAAACTTGTTGGGTTTCTTCATAAAAAGCCAGGCAAGACAATTTGCTCCTCCCAGCTTCCCAATGGCAGCACACTATATTGTGAAATGTTTCTCCACTTACAAACTTCACATATCTTTCACAAAGTTGGCTTCTTTACTAGATTATTCCTAAATATATACATAGTATATATTGTGTATATATCAACTGTAATAAGCCAAATTTTAAAATTAATAATACAGTAATACCTCATCTTATGAACTTAATTGGTTCTGGAACGAGGTTCATAAGGTGAAAAGTTCATAAGATGAGACAATGTTTCCCATAGGAATCAATAAAAAAGCCAATAATGCATGCAAGCCCATTAGGAGAATCCAAAATATTAAGGGTTTTTTTAAAAAAAAGCAACGGCCAGACAAAGCTGAGGCAAACACCTTTCTCCTCCCTTGAGCTCCATGAGTCTTTTCTTCCTGTTTTTGTCCCCCCTACTCTGCCCAGCAGAGCACCCGTTTTTGCGATCCTGGGATTCCACTCCTGGGATTTCCCTACAGCATTGCAAAAATGCGGAAGTCAGGAGGTGGGGTTTCCCATGGAGGGGAGCCTCAGGGGATCCCAGGATCGCAAAAACCTGTGCGTGGCTTGCAACGAAAGTGGTGAAAAAAGTTCGTAATAAGAGGCAAAAAAATTCCGAACCCTGGGTTCGTATCTTGAAAAGTTCGTATGATGAGGGGTTCGTATCATGAGGTACCACTGTATTATACTTTAGGCTGGAAATCCTTACACTGGAGTTGAGGAATGAGAATGAATTTCTAAATGTTGTTCTCTGTAATTCCTAACATTACTCATTAAAATGAAGTGATCTATTTGGACTGGCTGGCTGCAGCTCAACATGTGAGATCATATTTCCTCTGATATTTGTTTCAGAACTCAAGATTCCCTGTGTCACCCTTAAGGGGCAAAGTGAAACAGTTCACATCCACAGGAAGGTACTATATTTTGAGGAAAATGCAATTAGTTCCAAGTAGACATAAGACTTGGGGAGGGGAGTGCAAAGAAGAGAAACTAAGACGATTAAGGGCCTGGAGAAGCAAAACACATGAAGACTGGCTGCAGGAATTTTGTACAGCCACTCTAGAAGAAATTGGTATGGCCAGCCACTACTTTAGCTTTGTCATCATTAGGCTCCTTCCGATTCCATCCTGGCTTCAGCTGCTCATCTCTACAGCCTAGAGCAGTGATGGCGAACCAATAGCACATGTGCCACCAGTGGCACGTGGGGCCATATCTGATGGCACATGAGGCGCTGCCCTATGTCAGCTCCAGCATGCACGCACTGGCCAACTGATTTTCAGCCTTCTTTTCGGTCATTTTCGCTTTCTGGAGGCTCCAGGGAAGCCTCATGAAGCTTGGGGGGAGTAAAAAATGGCGCAATGGGCCTACCAGAAGTCTGGAGGCTCCAGAGAAGCCTCATGAAGCCTGGGGACAGTGACAAATGGCACAATGGGCCTACCAGAAGTCTGGAGGCTCCAGGGAAGCCTGTGTGCATGCATGGGGGGAGAGTGTGAGGGCTGCACGCATATGTGGGAGGAGAGCATTGCATTATGGGTAGGGGCATACACATATGTTCTATTGCACATCCTTTTGGCATCCAAGATAAAAAAGCTTCACCATCACTGGCCTAGAGAAAAAAAGCCTTTCCAGGCCTCATTTTAGGATGTGCTGTTTATTTATCGAAAGGCAATGGCCAAAGAAGTAAACTGATTCTATTGATTAAGATCAGTTTGGACTCAGTTCTAGTCTGGAACAAAAAGAAATTGAATAGATTGTGAGGAACATACCATACTATAATGTGAGTAGGTTCAACTGCTGGTCTATAATAGCTTCTTCACAGTTTCATTCTTCGGCTACCACAGCTGAAGCCAAAATCCCACACTTCTGTTAAGACTCTGTACTTTATACTTAGACACATACCAGCCAGTCTGTAAATTCCTGCAAGTGGGGTCATTTAAAAGCAATGGGGGGTTGCAAGGCATTTCTTTCCCTAATGAGACAGACTTATTTTTTATAATGCTCTACAACAGCTTCCATTCCAGAGGGATAGTCTGTAATTACTATGGATTTAGCCTTTAAAAGAAGCCAAACTCATAATGTCAATTTTTTCCCTTAAAGATCAACTTATTTTATTGTTTTTTTTCTGCTTAGGCATATCTTAGCAGCAATTAAATTTTCAATACTGTTACTATAACACAAAGCAGCTTTGGCCTCATTATTTTGGGTCATAACCTGAAATGTAAAGGCAATCCAAGAGAAAGATTTTGCATTACTCTGGACTTACATCATATCATACCATGCTATCTCATTCATGCTGCTTTGATCAGCTGGGATGAATATTGAGATTCTTGAGATCAGCAGCAAGAAAGATGATTATTGTGGGTTGTCTTCCAAATTCTTTTGAGGGATTGGGGAATGAAAACAGTGGTGGTGCTAAAGGGCATTAAATCAGTGTTATCATTCATTGTTCTGAAAGACCAAATTATATATTCTTCACTTTCTTCAGTTTTTCTCCTCTAATCTCCTTAAATAACACTTTGTACTATGCAACAACAAAATGAAAGGTTCCCAAGCATCTGACAGTTCTTAATTATAAGGTTGTTTAAAATGTATTGGTTAGTCGCAAGATGAACTATGCACATTAACCAGAACCCTGGCATGCGTAGAAGAGAAGTTAGCCTTTAACCCAATCACCCCATGTAAGCCCAAAGGAAAATCTAAATTACTCTGGAATATATAGAAATTAATGGCTACAATAAGGGAGCCCTATTGATATCAATAGAAGGTTTCTATCTGCAGTTAATAGCAGCTTTTGGAAATGATTTCTGTTCTGATTTCAGCAGCAAGATGTCTACACCTTGGCAAAAAAAATATTTTTTTAATTTTAGACCGTTGTTAGTCATTCTTTACGTGTAATTATTTTTATAACAACTTGAAGCCTTAAACATCAGATGTTGAGAGTGTGAGATATAGTATGTATGCATGTAGAGTATATATTACAATTTATATGCCGCTCAAACCCAAACAGGTCTCTCAATAGTTGCAGAGTAATACAAACTTTAGAATAAAATAAAATTACAAAGCAAACAACTAAACAAAACAACAGCGCTCCACCTTATTGATGGGTTCCCCCTCACCCCAAACCTTTAGGGCAAAGGATGGTCTATCATGGCAGGAATACGATATTTGGTTTATATCCATTCCAGGATATAAACCAACTCTGAACCGCTTAGAGTTAGCATTAAAATGTTGTGAGCCAGTGGGAACACATGGTTTGCCCTATTGTCATTGAAATTAGCTCATTGTTCTTGAGAGATAGCCATTCATCATTAGTGACGAAAACAGATGTCTATACAGGAAAGTCTACTGAAATCAAACAAACTAATAACTAAATATTATCTGGAATATACTTATCATTTTATCACTGCACAACTTTCAAGTCCAGTTTTTCTCCATTAATCCTTTCACTCTTCTTTTAATCAAATCATTTCTCAGCAATTTTCATAAATGCTCCTTCAAATCGCATAGGTTAGTCTTATGCCATGAATAATATAAACAGCTCACCACTTAATTTAAAATAATTACTTTGCAAACTTATGGAGGTGTTAAAATTAGACAGTTTACATTTAGGACTTGATTCATGTAATTAGCTTTACGGGGATAAATCAGGGGAAGGAAGAAATTAATTAACTCTAGCAGATGTCTCCTGCAATTCACCCAAATTTCAAGGAAGAATTTATAGGGGTTGGTGTTTTGTAAGAACATTTCCCCCCTTTTTGACATCATGTTAGAATGTTCCTTCCATATCAGGTTTTTGTTGTTGTTCACATTAGGAAAAAGTGAGGGGGTTAATATAACTGTCCCCCATCTCTCAGCATTTTTTTCGCAACAAATTGGATAAGGTGAGTCCCATGGGCATCCCCTTTCCAATCCCCGAAGTTGTATGCACCTATAGTTCATGGGGAGAGGCAGCCCATCATCTTGAAAAGATGCCCATGTCTTTTTTATATCTTGTAAGCTGCCCTGAGTCCTCGGAGAGGGGCAACTTATAAATCCAATAAACTTAAAACTTAAATTTCATTTTATTGGTTTGGGCCCAGTGTTCGAGTCTGACAAGGTCCCTCTGGATTCTGAGTCTGTCCTCTGGGGTTTTCTCCTGTTATTACCTCATCTAGGTCATTTATGAAGATATTAAAGAGTACTGGATGGAACCTTGTGGTACCCCATTGCTTACTTCTCTCCATGTGGACTTAGAGCCATTGAGGACTACTCACCGAGTAAGGTTGGTTAGTCAGTTGTTAATCCATCTGGTTGTGTAGCTGTCTATCCCACTTTTTTCTATCTTATGAAGAAATACCGTATTTTTTTGGAGTATAAGATGCACCTTAATTTTGGGGGAGCAAAACAAGAAAAAAATTATTCTGGCCATTTAACTGGAGTGGGTGGATTGGGGGACACAACAGTCACAAAGATTCACTATTCTTCCATCTGATACATCAATAACCTGGTTTGGAGATTTTTATTTATTGGTTTTGGTGGTGATGCTTGCTGACCTGCTGGGCACTTTGTGCCAGAAAACACAAATTGATTTAATATCTTGATTACTATTTCAGGCTTTGTGCACTCAAGTCAACAACTTTCCTCCCCGTTCCAAAAACAGAGGGTGCTTAGAGCAAAAAATAGCATCGCGTTTTGGACAGTGGTGTTCCGACTGGCACTGCAGCCCGAAAACACTTTCCTCCCTGATTCCAAAAACGGGGCGTGCAGAGATTTTAAAAAAGAGCATCGCATTTGGGGCGGTGAGCCACGCTGGTTATATGCCCCATTTTTGGAAAAGATTTTAATCTTTTCAATCTGGGGCTGTTGAGCATGAACATTCTGCTCTGGCTGTTACTATGTTTGTGGTTTTTAAATTCTGTAATTGTTTTTATCTTGTATGCCACCCTGAGTCCACTGGAAAAGGGTGGCTTATAAATGTAAATAAATAAATTACGTGTAGAGCAAGGAATACATTTTGGCTGCAGCAAATGCTGCCATAGGGTATTTCACCAACAAAAAGTTTTGCAGTGATCCTGCTTAAAATTGTCTCCATGTTGCAAATAAATGTAGAAGAGTTTTTAAATTACAATCTAATGTACCTTTCTATGTATGAGGCACACATTCTTTCAACATTTCTATTTCTGAATAATATGGTCATATTTTTTTTTACTTCTGGAACAATGAAAAATGATAATAGGGAACTCAACAGGCAGTGAAGATGCTGATGACAACCAGTTAATTTAAAGCTTCTCCCTCTTGTGATTATTACTTATGGCTGTGAAAAAGACATAATGCTCCAAATTCAGAAATTACTCTACTGCTCTTCTTTTCTATCAATGACTCTCAAAATCTAATTTATCCTTGTTTTCAATGATCTTTCATTTCTCACGTTGCCTCCTTCAGAGTTGTACATCTACATAAAACCAATCAAAAATGGTAATTGTTTCAGCCAAGAGACACTTTGGTTAGGCCTGTGACATGCCACACTTCTTATAAATATCAACAACAGATGTTTAAAACATTTGCTTGTAACAAAATGAACTAAAACAAAATTACATTGCCTTGAAGAATAAAACATGAAATGTAACATTGAGTCAAATATAATAAATGCAAGTGCATTAACTTTTTTGAATTTACAATATGATCTTTTTAACAACAGACTCTGCCAAATTCTACACATTTTAGAGCTTTAACCCAAATCCAAAATATAAACATGCAAGATAGAACATTTGTATCATTTATTTCCCACTTCCCCAAAAAATCTTTTTTTGGTCATAAACTACTTGATATACAAAAGGGACAAATATTGGGAAAAAATATCATAACTTGAAGGCGTACATACAACAGAGCATCTGCCTTAATTATGTTTCAAAGGCAATTTCTTAAATATACCAATGCTATATCCAATGTTCCCTCTAATTTTTTTTCGGTGTGGGAGGAAAAGTATAATGTCTGAGTGGCACATTTTCATGCCTGGGTGTGGATCGGTTAGAAACACAATCATTAAGTGAAATTGGCTTCTCCGCCCCACCTTCCCCATTGTCTTTGCTTGTGAGACAGTCACAAAAGGGAGTCATGTGACCTCAGGACACAGCAATGGTCATAAATATGAAATGGCAGCCAAGTTTTGATCATGCAATCATGGGGCTGCTGTGCAAGTTGTAAGTGTGAAAAAGGGGCATAAGTCACCTTTTTCAGGGTTGTTGCAACTTTGAACGGTCAGTAAATGAACCATTGTAGATCGAGGACAACCTGCTTCCCCCCCTCCTAGATGTTTTCTGTGGAGCTTCAAAATGGACTCCTGATCTGCTTCTAAAAGAGTGCACTGGTCAGACCGATAATCCTCGACTTCTGTTCTGACCCCAATGGAGGCCAACGTTTCTATTTCCTGAGTAAGATGGTTATTAAGTGAGTTCTTAGAGGGAACACTGCCCCTGGTTTGTCTGCGTCCTAGGGGTCCCCTGTATCACCTTGCTTGTTAGCTACCAGGTTCCCTGACCATTTCATTTCTCACATAAAGAGGGTAAAAAACTTAGTCCAATATGCAATGACCATGACCTAACATATACAGTGGTACCTCGGTACTCGAACGCTTTGGTTCTCGTACATTTTGGATACCGAACAAAATTTTCAGCAAAAATTTGCTTCGGTATCTGAACAAAAATTTGGATACCGAACAGCCACAGAAAATTTTGTTTATTATCCGAAATGCTACAAGATCTGAGGGGACGGGGTGAGACGGAATGGGAGTCGGAATCTGACACGCCCATCCTGGCCACCCACTAAACAGCCTCCCATGTCTCTAGTCTAAGTGCTCCAAGCTGTAGGAAGGGTGGGGGCGGCTGCAATACTGGCAGTTTTGGCAGTTTCCTCAGTGGTTTGTCTTCCCTTTAAGCAGCTACACCAACTTTCTCCTTCCCGATGGTGGCGGCGGCTTTCCTTCGAGCAGCAGCAGTGCCAGGAACATCAGCGGCTTCCCTTTCTCATGTGACGTTCCCGGGGCTGCTGTTGCTTGAAGGAAAGCCGCCACCGCCATCGCCAAGAAGAAGAAAGTTGGTGTAGCTGCTTAAAGGGAAGAAGACGAACCACTGAGGAAAGGAGCCCCCCCCCGAAACTGCCGGTATTGCAGCTGCCCCCACCCTTCCTACAGCTTGGAGTGCTTAGACCTCAGATCTTTATCCCATAGGAAATAAAGGAAATAGGGGCTGGAAACCAATTAAACCCATTTCCATTATTTCCTATGGGATAAATTAATTCGGTACTCAACCAAATCGGTTCTCGACCACACTTCTGGAACGAATTGTCGTCGAGAACCGGGGTACCACTGTATTTTGATTCTGACATGAGGACAGTCTGTTTTGAATTTCTTTGAGAAAGGATAGCCTGCAAACATAATTATTACATAAATCATATTATTTACATGCTTCCTTCCCTTTACAGGATCATTATAATACTAAAGGTGTCATTATTTTGTTCCCTCAGGAAGACCAAAAGGAAGTGCTGATGGAGGGTGCCCAGAGCCTGTGATAGTTATCATAACTTTTTGAGCAAAAGGCTACTGCTGCCATCTAGAGGCTGCCCAGGTTTGTGCAGCCCCAAATCTGGCAGCCCAATTAAAAACCTATGGTTACTGTTTGTAATTGCCTGAATAAATTGAACCCACAAAAATAGCAACTATTTCACAGCTGTAATGGAAAAATCTTATAAATAAAAATAAAGGATGGCTGCCTATGATGTTTTAGTGGGTACCCTTGTTTTCTTCCACCTTAGCTCGAATCTAGAAGGTAGAACCAATGTTGTTTTGGAAACTTCAACCCATTGTTTATATATAAATTGTAGTACAATGTATCAGGGTCAACTCTCATGAATTTTCTTCACAAATTTTGAAAAATAACCCATACTGTGTTGTACTGTGATATAACAGAATGCATTGACCTTCAGATGCAATCACTTCATCTTCCTTTCCATAATGTGTGTAAGAAGTAAAACATCTTCAAAAAAGAAACAGAAAGCCAAGTTGAAAAAACACTCTTGGGTTTTCCCTTTAAGGTTAAAGAATTTGAAATAGTATCATAAATTTTGTTAATATAGGTGATGATGGTATATAAAAACTAATAAATGCAAATAGAAATATATATTATTTCACATAAGGGCAAAAATGGATTTGTTTAAGATACAATGTAAATTGTTTTAAACAAAAATATTTTATTTGGTCCTGTTTTTCTTGTGACGTTGCTTGTGGTTTCTATGCTTGTTATAGAAAAAATGAAATTTGGAATTTTAGCTTGAAGATTTAATGATTGTAAGTTATAAAACTGGTTTATTATAATTAGAGGTAATATAAAAAGCTAAGGGTATAAGTACTTTAGTGTGTTATTATGTTGCATAGAGTCAGAGATCACATCTTGAGATCACAGTCCACGGAGAGGGGCGGCATACAAATCCAATAAATAAATAAATCTTTTGGATTTTTTTCATTTTGTTTTTCATAAATCTTGTATTTCCCTTCATTCTTTTATCTTAATTTTTGTTTTCAAGTATTTTAGGTTATTTAAAAAACCTCAATAAAATATTTGATAAAAAAGAAAGCACAAATAGTAAAACAAGTTGTAAGTCATGGAAACGTGAGAATGTCTTGTATATAATTTGCATGTTGGAGAGGTGAGTGAGAGAATGAAGGAGAAAGAGATGTATGATCAAAATATGAAGCATGCATTCTGTATATTTAATTCTGATACCGCTTTTTGTCAATATCAGACCCAAAGCTAAGCAGCAATCAATCCTACAGGTGATTTTTGTGACTTTACGATTTGGTTTTGAATAATTCATTTTCCTCTCAGAAATTATGCATCCCACAGTTGGAGATACCAGAATTATTAATCCTCGCGTGAATGAAAAACACATTGGGGATTACTGCAATATCACAAGCAATCATCTTTTCATTTTAAAAATGGTACAGCTTGTACACTATATTAAAGGTGGGGAAAATTCTGAAGGGATTTATCTTCCTCTGGTTTTTTTTTACATCTCGAAAAACATTTTAACAGGGCTGTGTAGACTTTTTATATTCACTGTATCTACCTGTTGCCCCTCTTCTCAGTGTCAAGCTGTAGTACTGGAAATGAGACAAGAGGGAAGAGGTTAATTCCATTTAAAGATGATTCCCTACCCAAGTGACAAAGCACCTGGATTAGCACATGTATGGGAAAACACAAATTACCTATTCTCCCACTGATTAATCTCAACTAAACATGAATGAAAGTCACAGCAAAGGGCACTGCTCATCAGGAGCTAAATCCTGAGAAGGCAATGGAGCCAGGTTTAGTAAAAGAATATTACAGATTTGGAAAATGCAAGGAAAACACCAAATTATCAAATGGCTGCAACAAGGTTTAAGGAGGCTGACAGCATTTCAGGGTCTTTAATTTATAAAATTAAGGGCAATTCTAGAAAATGTGTTTGTAAAATAGTGCATAGTGTTTTAAGTGGAAAAGTGAGAGGATGTTTCCTGCTTCTCCTATAGTACATCAGTAGCATTTGATTCAAATTGAATATTATGTACAGGAGGATTTTGACAAACTTAAACATTGGATGTGAAGAAGAGTGAGGCAGTCGGTTCTTTAAAATTCTTTATTTGGTTCAGCAGGAGAAAGCTCTTTTTGGAAAGTGACTTCAGCTTAGAATGCGACTGACTGTAACAGTGTCAGAACGCTCCTTATATACTTTTACTTTCCTGCCTAAACCTAACTGTCAATGTTTCAACCAATCAGACGCTTAATACACATTTAACTTATTTACATTGCTTCAATGCATATTTAACAGGGTGCTATCTAACAAAATAAAATTCAATGGTGGAAAATTAAGGTTCTACATTTAGACAAGAAAAACCAAATGCACAGTATATGTGGTACCTTGCTCAACAGTAGTAACTGTGAAAGGGATCTTGGAGTCCTAGTGGACAACCATTTAGATGTGAGCAGGCAGTGTGCAGCAGCTGCCAAAAAAGTCAACACAGTTCTAGGCTGCATAAACAGAGGGAGATCATCGATCACATGAAGTGCTAATACCACTTTATAAGGCCTTGGTAAGGCCACACTTGGAATACAGTGTTGGTCACTACGATGCAAAAAGGATGTTGAGACTCTAGAAAGGATACAGAGAAGAATAAACAAGATGATTAGGGGACTCGAGGTTGATGGAATTGAGTATGTCTAGTTTAATTAAAAGAAGGATAGCAGTGTTCCAATATCTCAGGGGCTGCCACAAAGAATTGAAAGGCTGGGTGCCCTTGGTGCCGGACAACACAACACCAAATTCCTGGTTGGCTGGGAAAGCATCCTCTGTGCGGCCTCACATGGCCGGAATAGACATGGGCAGAGCGGGCTGCCTTTTTAAAGGCCTGCAAGCCACCCAGCTCTCCCCCTTTTCTGCCTGGCTGCAAGCAAGAGCAGAAACCCACCCTTCCTCTGCTCAGTCTAGGGCAGTGTTTCCCAACCTTGGCAACTTGTAGAGATCTGGACTTCAACTCCCAGAATTCCCCAGCCAGCATTCACTGGCTGGGGAATTCTGGGAGTTGAAGTCCAGATCTCTTCAAGTTGCCAAGGTTGGGAAACACTGATCTAGGGTGCTTAAAGGGTCACCCATCTGGGGGCCAAGTAGGAATTTTTGCAATCACAGCATAATTGAGTCTAGATTGTTTTTTGCCTACTCCACCCTGGAGGACAGAGAAGTGAATTTTGGTTATGCAGTGTGTCTGTGGTTAAGTATGGCAGCATGTAGCAATTGACTAATCTCTCCTCGTTCATTGTTTGGCAGTAAAGGGGCAGAAAAGAGTGTCAGTAGCAACTGTGTGTTCTCCCTTGGATATCTTTCGGAAGACGAGGGGCTCCCCCTTTCCACAGCTCAAGCTGTCTACACTATCAGGGTGGTGTAGAGAGGGTGCCTTTGGGGCTCACTTACATCATTTCCGGTTCCAGGTCATGGGGGTGAGCTCTCCCACATGCTTGAGGCATGGCTTACATGGCTGGCCGTAGGCTAAAGATAGCTTCGCACTGCCCAGGCTAGGAGTTACACCCATTTAGTTGCCCAAGTATGTTGTACCTAGGAACTTCTGCCCCATTTAGAGACCTCTGCACATCTCTCTATGTTTTTATTTAATGAAGTGACCCTTATTACCCAGCTTTCATGTCCGTGTGTTATTCTGCATCCGATGCAAGAGGGAGTCAAGCTATTCTCCAAAGCACCTGAGGGTAGAATAAGAAGCAACAGGTGGAAACTAAACAAGAAGAGAAGCAACCTAGAACTAAGGAGAAATTTCCTGACAGTTAGAACAATTAATCAGTGGAACAGCTTGCCTCCAGAAGCTCTGAATGCCCCAACACTGGAAGGTTTTAAGAAGAGGTTGGATAACCATTTTTTTGAAGTGGTGTAAAATTTCCTGCCTAAGCAGAGGGTTGGACAAGAAGACTTCCAAGGTCCCTTCCAACTCTGTTATTCTATTCTAATTGTTAAAGCATCTCCAAATTAAATTTAAATGTCAGGATTGAAGACATTTTCTTATTTGCACCCATAAATCTTACCTTGAGACTTAAATTCTAGAGCTCTGAAGCAGAAGATGCACTGACAGCTATCAACAGTTAACTTCAAAAATAGATTAGAGAAGCCGTCAAGAATAAAGTTATCCATAGCAGATTTCATAATAGTGATATATTGTATCCAGGGGACTTCTAAATAACAGCTGTTGTAAATTTGTCTGTTTCATAGGTTTCCCAAAGGCTTCTAGTATCCACTGTAAACAAAATGATGAACTTATTTTGACTGCAGGCTTTTGCTTAAATTCTTTATTTTCTTACAAGACTGATACTGTAAGTAGAAAAATACAGAGGAAGATCTCCAAGACAAAACTCTCTAAGGAAGACAAGGGTCAGTTCCTTTCATTCACATGAGCTGTTTACTCTTAAAATGGTACCCAGATTTCCTTATAAATCATTGAGCCAGAGTCTACATTTAAACAAATACACCTTAGTATTTGTTTTAATGTTTCCAAGTAACCAAGGAAAGCACAAAAAGCCAGCTTATTCGAGTGTCTACACAGCAATTTGATTCAACAATCCTGCTACACAGAGTGTGTTGCTGCTGAAAATGTTATTCATGCTACATCTGAACTATATTTTAGGGGAAAGGCAAAAATGCCCCCATTTTTGCAAACGGACATTTTTGCAAAAAAAAAAAAGTTGATGTTTTCGCCTTCCCCCAGCCCCCAGGAGGACTTTGCAGTCCTTCCAAACCCTCTGCACAACCCATTTTTTGCAAAACAGGGTTAAAAATGGACCTGCTTTTGCAAAAAAACCAAAAAAAACGGGTCAAAGAGAGAATTTAGGAGGCCTGCAGAGTGTTCCTGTGAGGAGGGGAGGAGAAAAACTTTTATTTTCTTACTTACCTCTTCAAAATCTTATACGTTCGTCTTAAAGTCCAAAAAATAAGGTATTTATACTAGCCTTAGATTTGCTTCCTATAAATAATCTGAAAGATGGAGCTGGTTACTTCAGTTAGAGCACTTGAGAAGGGACAAGAACAAAACAGTCTCCAGGAAGAAGGAGAGGTACAGTCCCCACTTTACTTCATGAGCCTGTGAATGTGCTGGTGTGCTCATTTCTATCCTCTTAATGCAAAGACCATTCACAAATGAGAGTGCAATTATTTCCATCTCTTCAGAAGCAGACACCTGTTCTCCTTGATAAGGCTTCACCTCACCTGACTTGTTGCTCTCACTGCAATTACTGTTGTTGTTATACACAGACCCTGATGAAACTCCACCTCGGTGCCCTGTTTTAGCTATTCAACATCAGCTTCCTGTCTCTGTATTCAGCACGTTCTGACTAACTGGTACAAGCTGTACTGTCTGCATAGGAGATGGGGGGAGAGGAGGGATTTTACTGTTTTGCCTCCTCCTTCAGATTTGTAGCTATCTGTTCTTCTCCCATTCATCTATTTGCTTTTAAAGTGTCAGGAAATCCTCTCTAGCTAAGGTTCCTGAACCTAATTTACCAAATCTTCTATATTTCTGAGATACAAATGCTTCTTGGATTGAAGCTAAGAACTATTCTGTGACATTCTTCTGGCAATAACCAAAGGCTTTGCAATGTCTGTATCATAGGCTCAGATCTCCAGTGACGTCGGAGGAGCTCTCCGCAGACGCCCCATTTCCATGCCACTTTTCCCCCTCTAGCCCTCTGCTTCCTCCGCTCCTCATAGCCACCCCATCCTCCTGCCAAAATCACCCCTCCAGATGCTTCCTATGCCATCCCAAATTGCTCCCAAAATCACCCCCCCAAAAGCTTCCTATGCCGCCCCAAATTGCCTCCAAAACCACCCATCCAAAAGCTTCCTATGCCGCCCCAAATCGCTTCCAAAATCTCCCCTCCAAAAGCTTCCTATGCCGCCCCAAATCACTCCCAAAATCACCCCTCCAAAAGCTTCCTATGCCACCCCAAATCTCCTCCTAAATCACATTTCCAAAAGCTTCCTATTCTACCCCAAATCACTTCCAAAATCTTCCAAAATCATCTCTCCTTTCAAAATCTCTCGTTTCTCCTTGCTGCCTTTCTCCACTCCATTTGCCTTCATTAGGACCTCGATTTGGGGTGCCATAAGAAGTGTTTGGAGGGGTAATTTTGGGAGATATTTGGTGTGGCATAGAAAGCATCTGGAGAGGTGATTTTGAGAGCAATTTCGGATGGTGTAAGAAGCCTTTGGAGGGTGATTTTGGGAGCGATTTGTGGTGGCATGGAAAGCATCTGGAGGGGTGATTTTGGGAGTGATTGTGGCGGCATAGGAAGCGTCTAGTGGAGTGATTTTGGGAGCGGTTTGGGATGGCATAGGAAGCATCTGAAGGGGTGATTTGGGAAGCGATTTGGGGCGGCGTTAACCTTCATTAGGACTTCCATTCCTCACATCTCCTCTCTGTCCGTCTCCACTCCATTAGCCTTCACTTTGTCCGCCTGCCGCTTTTTTTTTAAGTCTTAAAGTTTGGATTGTACTAATGGGTTTACATGCATTATTAGATTTACATTGATTCCTATGGGAAAAATTGCTTCTACTTACGAACTTTTCTACTTACGAACCTGGTCACGGACGAATTAAGTTCGTAAGTAGAGGTACCACTGTATATAAACACCTATACCTACACACACACACACACACACACATATATGCACATACGTATACACCAGTGGTTTCTACTTAGCTTCACCATTGTTTCCATAATGACAGAATTTGTGCGTACGTGCTTTCTCCGCGACACGCACGTTCCCTCTTGCAATTTTGCTTCCCCACATGCTCAGTAACTGGAAATCAGCCCAAAACACATCTGATGAGCTGGGCTTTGGAAGAAGTAATAAAAGTCAGTATAAGTCCAGGAGCTGGAGGGAGGGCCCTCTTTCAAGCAGCAGAACAGAAAAAAACCTACCAAAATTTTATTTTTTGACAGTCCTAATTGGCAAGGAGCTTGGCAAGGCCAAATAGAAACATGGAGTCAGAACTGAAATGCTGAGACATGAAGTGGATCAAATTGCTTCCTGCAAGAAGCACATCTGTTTGCTCCAGTTTTATAGTCTACGAAAGGGAGCCAATCATCTCCAAGCCTTACTCCTGAGTAGTCTTAACTGTTCCTGCCTTCTGAGTAGTCTTAACTGTTCTTGACTTCCTATGTGCACATAGGAAACAGGCTCCCCCTATTCCTCTGCCTTGCTCATGTCAACCTCTGGAGGCTCTGGAGTCGGCACAGACATTCCAGATGGCCTGGGCTGGATCTCAGCCCCTTCTGCCTCACCGAACCTTCTCCAGACTCAATGCCTGGTCCATGTTCCTCCCCAGGTTCCTTGCTGTCTGACTCTGCTGCCAGCTCCACAGGCCACTGGTAGACCACAATAGACCCATTGGGCATTTCCAAAATTTTCCCTTGAGCTATACCAAAGGTACAGGTCATTACTGAAGCAATGGGGAAAAAAATTTCAGTGGGGTACTGGTACTTAACCAGACACTAGGCCAGGTTTCTATGGTTTTCATAATGGTGGTATCCAGGGAAGGCCTGCCACCTTCGGCGCTACCGGTGCACCTTCCAATGCTGTCCTGGATGTGACCGTCAGTGACAGATTTCACTTCTGTGCATGCACAGCAAGAGAAATCTCATGTGAAGACCCTCATGCAAGTGAGATTTTGGTGATTTTCACCGATATTTTTGCTTCCATGCATACCCAGAAGCAAAAAAATCAGCAAAGATTGCCGAAATCTCACTCGCATGAGCATCTTCACACAAGATTTCACTTGCCGCGCATGCACAGAAGCGAAATCTCACACAGGGGTGCATGTACACATGTTAGTATCGCTCAGCTGTGCACGCATCCTGAAAATCACTACCAAAACAAAGCACCTTACTGTTCTGGTAGCAGTCCATCACTGGTGGTATCAAAATGAGGGGAAAAAATGAAGATTCTACTGCAAACACTTCTCCACTAATATCTATTCAAAGAACTTATCTCTGACATTTCCTTCAAGAATGTGGTGATGTACATTGCTTTCCGTCCAGATGACTATATAAGTAGTACATGCTCATCTGAGTGTCTGTTTGTTTACCCAGCCATATAATCAGCCAAACTGTAGCTCATTACACAGCTCAGCAAATTGAGTGGTTGATGCTGAAACATCACAATCCTTCTCCCTTTTATTCCTTGTAATGGAACTCAGATTTCATCCACTTGTCAGCCTACTCAGGATGGAAGTGGAAAAAAACTTTGCTGAGTTCATGTTAAAAAAAACCCCTCTACATTTCTGCATTTCATTATAATAGAAAGAACTTGACATTGGAGCTGCATTATCTCCGGAACCACCTTCTGCTGCACGAATCCCAGCGACCAATTAGGTCCCACAGAGTTGGCCTTCTCCGGGTCCCGTTAACTAAACAATGTCGTTTGGCGGGACCCAGGGGAAGAGCCTTCTCTGTGGCGGCCCCGGCCCTCTGGAATCAACTCCCCCCAGAGATTAGAATAGCCCCCACCCTTCTTGCCTTTCGCAAGCTTCTTAAAACCCACCTTTGTCGTCAGGCATGGGGGAATTAAGATATTCTTTCCCCCTAGGCTTCCACAATTTATGTATGGTACGTTTGTATGTATGATTTGTTTTAAAATAAGGGTTGTTAGCTTCTTTAGTATTGGATTGTCGCACGTTGTTTTTATTACTGTTGTTAGCCGCCCCAAGTCTATGGAGAGGGGTGGCATACAAATCCAATAAAATGAAATGAAAAAATGAAATGAAATAGGTTTGTAGATAAATTAAGCAATTATTTTAAAGCAAAAATACATTTGGATTTAGTTCATAGATGCACAGCATCAACTTATAATAACTTTTTTTAAAAAAAAAAGTTAACATGTGTCTATTGGGCATTTTATTAACCAATTTAAGAGTGGTACCTTTTTAATCACTTAGGAAATGAAGCAGGTAATGGATTAAGTAACTCAGGGTGTTGACCTTTTTCAGGGTTGTTCTCCTGTAAATTTTACCAAGAAACCTCTGAAGAAACCTCCCTAGTCATATCTCCTGGATATCTGCTGGAACCTCATATTTTCCTCTGTCCATGTCCTTGATAACTCAAGGGTCATTCTGCACACTCCTTAACATGCATCAACCCTCACTACTTTCTGTTTTCCAACTTGTAACCAATAGGGTTTTATTTTTTACAAAAACTATTATTTCCTTTATGCTTCTTCAATTTGCTACCTGGACAATTTTCATCATCTGATATAAGCTTTTGTTTTTACGTACACGATTTTTCTACACAAGGTGAAGAATGAAATTGCATGTACTTGCCACAATACTATTCTGACACACCCACAGATTTAGCATTAAACATTTTCTAAATCTCAGCAGCAGTTTGGGGGCGGGGGAGAACCTCACACAAAAGGCTCAATCGAGCTGCATAAATCATTTTAAGATATTTGCTTCACATTTGAAGATAGACAAACAAGTTGAAGTGGACTGTGATCAACAGCCCTTAAAATAAAATGCTGCTTTAGAATCACCCACATTAATTATATAGACACTTTATAGCGTGACTTGTCAAATGTGTGCATTCTTTTTTGTTTCGTTTTGTTTTTTTCAGAAAGCCTAATGAAAGCCTAATGAACTCCAGTATTGGTAAGTGCGTAAACACCTTTGGAGTTAAAGTGAAAAGTACTATGAGGATGGGAACATTCTGATCTCAGGTTTAAGTGTAAGATGTATATGAAGTCAAGAATGGAGTCAGCATGCAATCAGCTACTGTATATGGTGTATACTGCAGAGAATAGGGTAGGGCAGGGCAGGGTAAGGTAGAATAGAATAGAATATAGAATATAGAATATAGAATATAGAATATAGAATATAGAATAGCGAATAGAGAATAGAGAATAGAGAATAGAGAATAGAGAATAGAGAATAGAGAATAGAGAATAGAGAATAGAGAATAGAGAATAGAGAATAGAGAATAGAGAATAGAATAGAATAGAATAGAATAGAAGTGTGATTGGACACACAAGGAATTTGTCTTGGTGTATATTCTCACAATGTACATGTGCGGGTACAAATAAGCCATCAAGAAACAGTTAATATAAATTGTAAGGATACAAGCAACAAAGTTAGTCATATCTTTGAATCTACTTGTATCTATATGACCTTACTTACTAGTCATACAGTCATTGATGGGAGGAGATGGATGAAGGGAATGATGAGAAGATTAATAGTAGTGCACCCTTAGTAAATAGTTTGACAGTGTTGAGGGAATTATTAGTTTAGCAGAGTGATGGCGTTTGGGAAAAAACTGTTCTTGTGTCAAGTTATTCTGATGTTCTATAGCATCGTTTTGAGGGTTAAAATAAAATAAATGGATTCCTTTGATGCCTTATTTTTTTCCTTACCATTTTCATGATGGCAACTAATATTCTTTATCTTGAAGGCCTTTTCAATAATATGTAGGATGGAAAGAGGATTCTAAATAAAACCACATACTATTGCTGGAGAGACGGAGTAACGACACGGACACCAGAGCTGGATTTAAAATTGGGTCATTTTTATTAACATAAATTTGCATAATTTATTCAAATACTTTGCATAAATTAGCATAAACAACTATGACCCGGAAATGGACCTGCAGGGTCAAACAAATACTTCCGGGGCGGAAATGACGTTATGCCAGTAAACATTCCTGGGCAACTCATGGGCGTATCTCGATGCAAGGTCCAGGTGAGGGCCAGGCCGTCACCTGTGACCTTTTTCTGCCATGCTGTGCATGAGGGGGGTCCCACCGGCTAACCCGAATCGGGGAATTAAAGGTGCAGGACCCAAAGACAGGTTCCCCCCAGCTGCTCAGGCAGAAACTCCCTCCATGAGCTTGCGGAGAACCTGTCAATCATCCCCAAAGATGCCCAAGGGAGAACGCGCGGTTGCTAAACCACCCAGTTTTCCACCCCTAACCTGCCTACCCAAATGACCAAAGGTAAGCCAATTAACCTAATTAATGCAAGCACCCCCTAACCGCACATCCGTCACCCCAGTGTGGAATGGGCGAAAAAACAGCTCAGCTAAGAGGCAGAACTGCAAAAAATTCCCATTCGGCCCCCTAAGGGCGACCCCGAAGCACACTGCAAAATAGTGGAGCGCGGGCGGGTGTCTGCTCTAGAGCTCAGTCCGGGCGAAAAGGGGGAGCCCCAGGCCTGCTCGCCCTTATATAGGGCGAGCAGGCCCCGCCCGGACCAATCAGGGACCTGACCAATCAGGTCCCACTCCCCCGAGCGAAGTCTCGCGTCGCGAGACTTCGCCCGGGATCCAAGATGGCGGCCGCCATGAGGGACCGTGTCTCCCGGTCCCTCCAGCAAAGCCTGCCAGCCGGGTAAGTCCGGCGCTGCCCTTGTGTTTGCTACAAAGAGGATACAGATGAAAAGCAAAGAACTAATAATCAGAAGAGACTGAAACCTGAGTATTGTGAGGCAATGTTTTAGAAGAATAAATAAATATGTTTTAAAAATAATTAAATCACTCCGAAGAGAAATGAGCACAAATCACAGATATTTTATCCTCCTACTGAGTCATTCTTCAAGGTCCTGGAATAAGGCGGATATTGTTGTTTGGTGGTATTTCAATGTATTGTCACAGGATATAGGCTAGTATTATTTAAAAGGCTTCATTTGCATTGTAAATAAGATTCTCTTGCATTTTGTTGCAATAATCACCTGGTCATACTCTCGATTATACCATACTGTTTTTTCATAGAGATGAAAGGGCAAAAAACAGGAATTTTGATGTAGTGGCTTCTGGTTACACACTGGAAGATCATGAGTCCTCCTTAAAGTACAAAGCCAGTTGGAAAACTTTGGGTCATTGTTTAGCAACTTCACAACTATATTAGCAGGCATTGGCAACCTTGAAATCTTGCCAGGAAAACTGAGGGACTGGTCCAGGCAGTCACAAGGAGTCAAAAATGAATTTGAAGGTGCTAAAATAAAATTTAAAAATAGGGCCAAGATGCCACACTATAAAATACAGTATTTTTTTTTTCAGAAGGCAAAAGAAAAACAACTGATTCATGCCAAAACATTGGGCAATTTCCATTTCTCACCTGTTCCATTATAAATTTTGGGTGCAATTCTCTGGCTTCTTGAAAAAGGCTCCCAAAAAATTAAGCCTCTTTCAGGGTGTTCTGTTGGGCTCTCTGGTAGACTCCTCCCAAAAATTCACAGGTACAAATTTCAGACACACACACATTTGAAAATTCAAAACAATGTTCTTTATAATGAAAATTCACTTAAACCAAGCCCTCTTTTGGTATAGCAAAGAGCACTCGTCTCCAAACAAACTTGTAATTTGTACAAGTCCCTTATCAGTTCTGTGATACTTAGCTTGCAGCTGTGAGGTAATTCACAGTCCTTCTTCTTTCACAAAGTGAAACACACTTTGCCCTGGTTTAGTTTCAAAGCGGGGAAAAATCAGCACACAAAAAGTCAAAGTCAGTAAAGCAGTCATGAAACACAAAATCAGATAATCCTCCACAACGGCCAAACCCCCAGGCTGCTATTTATAGCAGCCTCACTAATTACCACAGCCCCACCCAACCACAGGTGGCCTCATTTTCTTTGATAATAATCTCTCAGTTGTTGTTGCCTATGCATCGCTCTCCGCATGCGTGGCTGTATCATTAACTCTTGTTCTGAATCCAAGGAGGAGCTAGATAATTGATCTCCTTCTGAGCTGTCTGCCACACTCTCCTCCTCCCTGTCACTCATGTCTTCTTGGTCAGAGAAGCCTTCATCAGCAGATTCCACCGGGGCAAAACAGGCCTGCAGCATGTGGATGTCTCCCCCACATCCACAGTCCTTGGGGCAGGAGCAGGGCCAGAGCTAACCACAACACAGGGTGGGGAAAAATGTTCCACAGACTTACAGAGCAGGATTTGAAGTAATATTATGAAGTTTTCTTTTCAAATCGTTTCCAGTCCAGGTTTTGACATCTATATTGTATCTTTTGAAAAAGGCAATAACAGCAGGTGCCATTTGCTCTTATATGAATAATAGAGACATCTAGGAAATCGTAGCATCAAGAAGCATTTTGCAGGGAAGCAAGTGGTACTTGAGTTCTGCCACAGTACATCCACTGAGTTCGGATGATTTCCCAGTGGAAATCCTAGCCTGCTTTTCTTCCACGTTTAAGTTACCTGCTGCGGGCTGCAATCTGCAAGAGAAGAGTCAGGAGGGCCTCGGCGGAAACCAGCCTCTCAAACAAAAATCACAGGGTGAGAGACCTTGTTATGAAAGCATGTCCCAATAAAAGAGTATATGTGTAAATGGATTTTATGGATCTATTTCCCAGCATTTGCTGAGCAACGTGATTGCTCTCTTGTGTCTGACACATCAGATCAGCAACACAGAATGCTTGAGGATATACTTGGGCAAGTATAGTTTTTCTTCACATACGCTAGGTTTCACCACCAGCTTCGTCTGCTGATCCTTGTAGTCTTAGAATGCACATTCAAATATTTGCAGGATAGGTAAATTGCCATGGACAGAGCAAGCCTCAATGCCTGCGGGAAGCTGTCATAAGCTATGCTTGTGACAGCTTGATTCTTTCTTGCTCTGGCATCTTTCTGCTTCCTAAACTAAAGTTAGAAGCCTGGCAGGCTGAAAGGAGAGCAAAGGGACAAGGAGGCAGGAATGAAATGGAGAGCAATTGGAAGGAAGCCTCTCTAAAAGAAAACTATTGACTTAATAAATAATATCCTATAAAGCCAAATTCCAGAGGCAGAAGAGACGACATGTGCTGTTAGCAGGAATAAATAACTATTGGAGATGTTTGAAAGGACACAGTTGTCTCCAGCTAAGGATAATCAAAGGAAAAATAACCCTAGTACTAATCGGGAGAGAGTTAGGCAAGAAAATCTGACATGCTTATTGTAGAGAGGAATCTGCAGCAGAGTGAATACAAATGAGCCCCTAGTAGGAAGACTTTGAAGAGGAATTCTGCATTTCTGACATATCTGAACAAGAGGGGACAGCACAGTGCAAGCATTTTTCATGTTTATAAATACTTTTATGTAATCGCTTAGTTAGGTACAGTGGGAGAAAATGTAGAACTTAACGTTTTTAACTGATTGGATTTTTAAGACCAATATTTATTTTTCTTTTTTATATAAGATCATCTATATTTATTTTACATAATGATAAACAGTTTTTAAATCCATATAAATATTAATGTTTAGAATTTTCTAGCCATCTCTATAAATGTCTGTTTTGGTTCTGCAATCCAACAACACTGACACAGACTTCAAAGGATAATTAGAACTGCAGAAAATACAATTGCTACCAACCTGCTTTCCATTGAGGACCTGTATATTGCACGAGTCAAAAAGAGGGCTGTGAAAATATTTACAGATACCTCATATCCTGGACACAAACCCAGACTATCATTAAGTGTTATACTTTATGATTCTTGATGAACTTTTCTTTTATGTACGCTGACAGCATGTTCACCAAGACAAATTCCTTGTGTGTCCAATCACATTTCGCCAATAAAATTTATTCTATTCTATTCCATTCCGTTCCATTCCATTCAATTCTATTATATTATTTACATTTATCTTTCAAGTTAAAGAGTTTAATTTTATGTACTAGTATTTTATAACTAGTGATGGGCGAACCCAATGGTGTTCGGGTTCAGCAAGTTCGGACGAACTTTACGCAAAATTCGGCCGAACCCGAACCGAACCCGAACTCGAACCCAAAGCGGGAATCCCTCCCACGAAGAGAATCCAGGGGTGGAGCTTTGACATCACCAGCAAGTTGCTAAGGACGCCAAGGTGATCACTTCCTGGATTCCATGGAATCCAGGAAGTGATCACCTTGGTGTCCTTAGCAACCTGCCAGTGACATCAAAGATCCAAACGCCTAACATGACCCTGAACTTTGCCCGAAGTTTGAAAACATTTCGAGTTCGTGTTCGGCATACCGAACACCGCAAAATTTGGTACGGACCTGAATAGTGCAAGTTCAGTTTGCCCATCACTATTTATAACTGTTGTTAAAGATTTTAATTACAATAGTGAAAACAAATATAAATTAAGCACAGAGAAAGGAAAAACTAAAAAGAATAAAAAGTGTAGCGAAAGAAAAGGAAGAAAAAGTAACAGAAAGGAAAAGAAGAGAAATATATAAAGGAATTACAGTACTTCCAATCTTCATCACAAGTAAGCATTGATAACTTTTCATCCCTGATAAGGTTACAAATACCTCTTCTTCTCATAACCTGTCCTTTATCTATTTGTGAATCCATAAATCATCAACTTTTCAATCAGCAGTCAGATGTTATCAAAAAGTCTGTTACCAGAGGTTTATAGAACTATGTCTTATTTTAACCATTTTAACTTTTTATTCTTTTCTTTTGTCTCTGACAATCTTGATAGCCATAGCAATAGCACCTAGACTTATATACCACTTCATAGTGCTTTTACAACTCTCTCTAAGCAGTTTACAGAGTCAGCTTGTTGTCCCCAACTATCCGGGTTCTCATTTTACCAACCTCAGAAAGATAGAAGTAAATCCCCATGTCAGCTGAAGGCACTTTTATTTTCCTTTTCTGCCTGGAATCTTTAGTCCCTCTAATGTCCAATTACTGAAATCATAATGTCTCAAATCTGTGTTATGGCTTAAAATAGAAAAAAAAACTATTTGATTCCTTTGAACACCACCTTGTAGATGAAAAGCGAGATTTGTTGTCATTTTTTTTGGTCTTCTTATCCAGTGCTTTTAATGCTTGAGACTGGTGCATTATATTCCAGCTGTGTATCTAATGACTTGAATTACCCAGATGTTAATTGCTTTGATGGTATTTCCTCCTCTGAGTTTGGACTTTAAGATCTCTTTCACTCATGATGACCAAATGACTGCAAAGAATATAAACCAATCCATTCCTCACCAGTTAGTTAGAACTGAGGACGTTTCTTGGAAGAGAACCAATATCAAGCTGGTGCAGAAATTGATGGACAATGGCTTGCCACACTATCTATAGAAGGCCTGATGTTTATGGGAAATTGGGAGGGGTGATTTTCATAAGGGAACAGATGCAGCCACAAAAAATGCTTTAGAGTGGTTCAAGGCCATCCTATGCCCACCTTCCTAGGCGGAAGTGGTATGCTGGTACAATCTGAGTGGGAAACATTACAGGCTTGTGGGTGGGGGACAAGGGATGTGAACTTTCAACTGAGTGGGAAATTCAGATTCAGGTTTCCTAGTGTGGGTGCCAGGTTGGCTCCCAAAATAAATTGGAACTTTAAGGAGTACTCTGATTAAGTTTGGATGTTACCTGGAACCTTGACAACCAAAATATTTTCAAAGGAAAAAATTAAGAAAGTCCCGTTGTCTTTGGGGGGAGGGTGTAACAACAACAACAATAATTATTATAATAAATAACAACAAAACAACAACAATAACAATAACAAAACAACAATAGTAGTAATAATAATAGTAATAATAATAATAATAATAATAATAATAATAATAATAATAATACTGTTTATTTATAATGCCCTTTTACCAAAGGACATAACAACAAGCCAGGTACAGTTTATGAGACAGACAATAGTACTTAATAGATTAATAAATATCCCCTCCCTGCCCGATATCCCGCAAAAAACAGTTAGTTAACCATCACAAGTCTAGGATGTAGAATATTGCCCTCCCCCATGGCCAGGGAGTAACCTTACTCCTTACTCGTATAGATAGATAACTTACTTACTTACTTACTTACTTACTTACTTACTTACTTACTTACTTACTTACTTACTTACTTACTTACTTACTTACTCCTTTAGAACCTGTGGAATTATGAGAGCATCTCTGCTATGAAACATTATGAGTATCAGTTAAGGAGAAGACCAGAAAAAGTGGGTTGATTTATTGGAACCCATCAACGAATATAATACCTTAAAAATTTATTTAGGACCTGGGGATTAAAATTTCAGGAAGTTTTCAAAATAAGTATGTTTCTTCTTTACCTGTTCAGTAGGGCTCTAATCCCAACAATAAAACATTCTGGTTCAGGATCTACAACTAATCCCTTCAGGGAAACATAAGAAGATTTGAGATATCAGAAAGGTGATGATAAAATGTTGAAGCTCGTTTTTGTCACATCATGTTAAGATGCAAACAGTACCATGAAGCTACTTTTTAGACTAGCTAGAGCTCAGAATAGCTTGCTTCTTTCTATTATACAAATACATATCTTGACAAAGGTATCAATGATCTTTGAACTGGGGCCTTTATAGTGAATGTCCTTACTAACTACTTACTAACTTGGAGCCCTCTTTGGTCCTTCTTTTTCCAGAGTAGTTTAACTCACAAGTTTGACAATGCAAAATTAAAACTCCTTGAAAATTTGAATCTGAGTTTCACAAAGAGTTTGAACTTTGTACTTCACTACCTGGGAGAGAGAGAGAAGCAGTGCGAGGATTTTATAGAATTTAACAAATAGCTAGAAATTGCACTGAGTAGACTAACATGTTTCTGATCCCAATCATTGGTCTAAACACACAATAAAAGGGTTCTTGTTATCCCGTGCCTGGAGGCTCTGGATGGGAGACATTCAGGAGAGAGATGGCTTTCTTGGGATGATATTTGGGCTTAGTTCCATTAGAAAATCATTCACTCCTTTATATCTCCAAACTAATGAGTAACTTACATCTAATCCGAAGCTCACATTGATTTATACATAGTGGATTATTTGTTTTAGGTACTAGAGAGGAAAAAAATTGTGTCAGAAATTCTGAACTTCCAACATGGGAGATAGGATTGTAAGTAAGTCCACTCTGCAAATTATTTTTAGACCTCGTGAGAACTTTTCCTTTGTAGTCTAATTGAATTTTGCTAATCCAAATTATTTCTGCAAATAGGCAACCTTCACTGGACCAAATGTCTAGAGTTTGATTTAGCTTCCTCTGAGGCAATGTGAGACAATCACTGCCATTCCATTATTTAATGGACTTTATAAAATCTCTTCCGGCTCTTTTCATCATAGCTTTTTTGTTATACCTAAATGGCTATTTGTTGTCTAGTGCATTAGTTTCCAGGGAGCCCAAGATTTGCTATTGACACATCAGGCTATTTAAGCAAGAAAGCCCGATAAAGCCCGCTAATTACCTGTCCAGGGAACATTTGGGATCTTTTGTATTGTGCTTAGGAGAAAGGAGTCACATCTGCCAATCTCTCCAAAATGTTCTGTCCAATTTTGTGGGGGAAGCAATACAGGAAGAGAGCTATATATCTCTGCCTTCAGCTCCTGGGGCGGTGGAGGGAAGCAAAGTTTAAGTCTAACAGAAGTAAGCAGTGAAATATCTGTATTTGATTTTGAATTGAATGAATTGCATTCAATTGAATTGAACTTTATTTGGCCAGGTGTGATTATTTATTTATTTGTTTGTTTATTTATTGATTGATTGATTGATTCATTGATTGATTGATTGATTGATTGATTGTTAGAGTTGAAAGGGACCATGAAGGCCATCGAGTTCAACCCCCTGCCCAAGCAGGAACCCTATAGTACACCAGTCAAGTGGCAGTTCAATCTTCTCTTTAAAATGTCCAGAGTGTTGAAGTTCACAACATCTGCTGGTAGGTTGTTCCATTGGTTGATCGCTCTGACCATCAGGAAGTTCATCCTTATCTCCATGTTGAATTTCTCCTTGATCAGCTTCCAGCCATTGTTCCTCGTCTGGCCCTCTGGTGCCCTGAAGAATAAAGTGATCCCCTCCTCTCTGTGACATCCCCTCGTATACTTGTAGACTGCTATCATGTCCGCTCTGGCCCTCCTTTTCTCTTTTTCTCTAGGCTATCCATGCCCAGTTCCCTGGGCATGGATAGAAGTAATTTTTCTCTGGTACAGAAGCACTTAATGTACATGCAAAGCAACAGAATAATGATAATCATAATAATGCCAATACAAGGAGGTGAACTGGTCAGGACCTGCTGAGTCCCACCTCAGGTGGAATTGCAAGAGGGAGCCCAGGAAAACTCTGAAGGCTCTTTCAGAAGCTGGGCTTCACAACACAATGAAAATGCAACAGAGATGAATTTGTGGTGCCTTTTTGGGGTCTTGCAGCCAAGTCTTCGAAGGAAAGTCTTTCTGCCATAACTCTAGTTATCTAAGGTTGAATCTGCATAGGGAGCATGAAATGGGTGGAACGTTTTCATTTTTCACTTTAAGGACTCTCTCGTCATTCTCTTGATATAAAAAAGTAATTGCATGCCACTTAATCAATAGAGTCTGTCTGCAAACAAGAGCCAATGTGGAAATTATGTCCTAAAGAACTGGGTCTCTTGCATAAAACTATACTGTGTGGATGGAGACATGAACTGTTAAGAGAAAGGTACCTAATCCTTCTAGCATTCCAGTCAGATTTTTCCATCACACTCCTTCTTTGTGCTTATGCTATCTTCAAATGCAGCTCAGAGTGGCATAGTCGCTAGCTAGAAAACAGCTTCTCTGCTTGCACAGCTTGTCATCCTATCCTAACTTTATGAAGTCACTTGAGCAGATGATGAGAACCGAACAAAATATTTCAGATTTCCCTGGGACAGCTGGAAATAGAGATGACTACTTGCTTTTCATCTCTGAACTTTGATTTGACAAAGCTTGTTGCCTGCAGGTGGCTAGAGAAACATGTTTTCCTGTCAAATCATTTCCTGCTACATTCATCAGATGCCAAAACATAGCCAACGCTTTGTTAAACTATCGCTATTTCTTCTTCCAAGGACTCATACTCGTTTTAAGTGTCATTCCTCTCTGAATGTTCATATTGGGTTACATGCAGGTGGAGAAAGTAGCTAAAGAAATAGTAAGATTGTAGTGGTTGGGAGTACAGCATAAAACAGGGAGGTACTACTCAAGCTCTTTACTTTTTATTTATTAGATTTGTATTATTTATTAGATTTGTATGCCACCCCTCTCCAAAGACTTGGAGCGGCTCACAACAACAAAACAGTACAAATCCAATGATTAAAAACAATTTAAAACCCTTAATATAAAAACAGTCATACATCTCAGACAAACCATACATAAAACGGAAACAGCCCAGGGGAATCATTTTCCCCATTCCTGATGGCAGAGGTGGGTTTTAAGGAGTTTGCGAAAGGCAAGGAGGGTGGGGGCAATCCTAATCTCTGGGGGGATTGATTCCAGAGGATCGGGGCCACCACAGAAAAGGCTCTTCCCCTGGGTCCCACCAGATGACATTGTTTTGTCGATGGGACCCGGAAATCAAGTAGCCTGCAAGCTCCAACTACTCAGGATATCACACCTAATCTACAACCATTAACTAATCAGCATACCTCAGTTACATCAACGACCCACTGACTCACCAGGAAGTTTCTACACAGCAGGCAATTGCTGAGTCATCAAACCACACCCAGCCACCAGTATTTATAGAAGGAAGGCAGCTCAGGTCTCGCTGTGTTCGCCCTAGAACAAGGACAGACACACCAGCCAGAAGATGAAGAGTGGGACCTCGTCGAAACGTCGCCAGAAATTTTGTTGAATTTGAAAATTAAGGGAGACTAGGATAGATCTATTTTGGCCTCATCAGCTAGCCATACCCTCACTGGGACTTGAACCTGCAACCTTTGCCTTGTAAGGCAGAGAATTAACCTCTAGGCTACAGTATCCAATCCCTTCAGTTCTGCACCAGGGAAGGGTTACAATTCAATGCAACGCGACCAAAGCAGTTTTCGTGCTGTAGCCGGGCCTGAATCCAGACTGCTGAGGACCTAGATAATCGATATGAGTATCAGCAGTGGGTTGCTCACAGTTCTTCATGCACAGAAGCATCGTGCACAAGCGTGAGCTCACATGTGAACCAGTAGTAATGGGTTTCAGAACCCATTGCTGATTAATATGGTTTTAAAAGAGGAGAAAGAAACATGAATACTGCTGATGTTTCTAGTATTGCTTCCCTCAGTCTTTACAATTAACAACTTGGAAAGGCAGAGAATAATCACAGCAGAAGTTATGCTCTATCCCAAACAAAAACATCTTTGTACGCAGACCCTTATCTTTCCCCACCGTAAAAAAAATCACCAGGAAGGGGGAAACATAAGGGAGGTGTAAAAGTTCACTCACCTGAATCAATTCAGCTTCAGTAGCTCCTTCTCCTTTATTACGCAAATAATTGGTATTTCTTATCTCAAAATTGCAATTAAAGCTCATTATAATTCTGTTAATGAATTCCACAGCTGTCTTTTTTTTCCTCTCCATGGATTTCTGGAAACAATTTTTTAAACTCTTTTCCTCAAAGTTGAGCACTGCCTACCTCTTCCTTGTTTATTGGCCCAATTGAGAATCTCCATTTGATGGGTTAATTTTATTTACCAACAAGTTGTTGTTGTTGAATCTTAACAATCAGACAGATTTTCTCTGTCCCCAGTCTGTTTTATCAGACCGTCCAATTGTGTACCCATCGCTGATTAAACTGAGTCTATCTGTCAAGCACCAGGGAAATCAGGAGATTCAGGGAGTTCAAATGAGTATAAAGTTTTATTGCAAGTTTAAGAGCTCTACAAAACTCTGAGGCTAGTAACACTCAAGGAACGGAGTGGGTATAAAAGGCATTCAAGGAGGGTTGGACTTGGATCCCTGGTGGGCACGCAGGAATTCATGATTTATGATGCACTTGATCCTCTCCCTTGGGCTCAACCTAATCATCTCCTACACTATCCATCTTCGCAGCAGATTATCTAAAGCAGGGGGTTTCCAACCTTGGCACCTTTAAGACCTATGGACTTCAACTCCCAGAGTTCCTCAGCCAGCTTTGCATAGCCAAGACAGTCATTGCAAAGACTGTCTTGGCTGTAGCTGCACCTTAACTCTCTTCATTAGTTCAACATAACATCTCTATGGAAACTTTCTAAAAAAAAATAGGTTGTTCAGGCTAATCTTTTCCCATAGTTACTAAAGTTTTAGAATACTTTAAAAAATATATAATCAGATTAAACCTCTAAAATTTTGCAGAATGGCTGTTTTCTAAATAATCTACTGTCTCTAGGCCTATTCGCTAAGAAATAAAACAGGTGGGCAGGTTTGATGATCCCCACTGTAGATTATGATCAAATCTGTTTTCAAATCTCATATTGTTTTTATGATATATCTTCCACATTTAGATCTCAAGCCAGTTTTAAATCTAATCTAACCGCTTTTGAAGTTTGATTCATGTATCCCTAGTGTCTAAACTGCACTGTTAATCCTGTGCCCATAACAAAAGCTATCATTTTTCTTGTTTCATTTAGACATTGGATTAAGTACATTAATATAATGCTGGAATAAGGAAGAACTACTATTATCTTACCTGATACCAGGTCATTTTCTGACTCGCAGAAATGAATAAAAGGGCCTAACTTTTACCAAAATAATTTACAGATAATGTACCTGTTTGATATTGAATTGTGCTAGGGCTAAATGCAAGATCTTTGCAAGATGCTTATAAATCATCTTCAAAGCGTGAAACATAATTTAGCTTCTTGAAAATAGCGTTACATCACTTTAGAAAATGCATTTAGCTGTTGGTTTTCCCAGCTTGATAATGTTGTAAGATTAGTAATTTTCTGCCTTCTACATCTTCTCCAACCTTTTAAACTGCTCTTAGTTCAGACTCACAATAAAATACAGTATGTGCACAGGCCACTCGTCTGCCATTTTTCTACCTGTTAGTACTATGTACAAAACAATTGGGTTTGCAATATATAAATAAGCTAATAATGAATGATTGTATACATTGAAGTACTATAGCTTTAAGAGGTAGTGGTGCAAATTGCCATAAGAGGGAGCCAGAAAGCTCTCTCTCTCTCTCTGCTCTTGCTGAACGCATTGGCAAAGTTTGAGAGGTCAGCCAGCAATGAGACATTGGGGTGCTATTGCACCTGAGCTGCACCGACTTGGCACATATGGTCCATATACTGCATGCTTGGAAAAGAAATGAAATTTTGGGACCAGATGATGTGAGGGCCGTGAGTCCTCAGCCATGCCAAACCTAGAACCAATGAGAAATGAAGTCCCTTTGTCACATAAATATGGATGGCCTACTCATGCCGTCCGATGGTCAAGCGCACAGGTCGAGAAAAGAGGAAAAAACCAAAACCCCTCCTCTCTTGATTTTTGTTTTTTATGCAATGTCTAACCCTAACCCTAACCCTAACCCTTGTGGAGTGCCTCAGGGGTCGGTCCTCTCCCCCCTGCTATTTAATATCTACATGAAACCGCTAGGTGAGATCATCCAAGGGCATGGGGTGAGGTATCATCAATACGCCGATGATACCCAGTTATACATCTCCACCCCATGTCCAGCCAACGAAGCAGTGGAAGTGATGGGCCGGTGCCTGGAGGATGTTAGGGCCTGGATGAGTGTCAACAAGCTCAAACTCAACCCAGACAAGACGGAGTGGCTGTGGATCTTACCTCCCAAGGACAACTCCATCTGTCCGTCCATTACCCTGGGGGGAGAATCACTGGCCCCCTCAGAGAAGGTTCGCAACTTGGGCGTCCTCCTCGATCCACAGCTCACATTAGAGAAACATCTTTCAGCTGTGGCGAGGGGGACGTTTGCCCAGGTTCGCCTGGTGCACCAGTTGCGACCCTACTTGGACCGGGAGTCACTGCTCACGGTCACTCATGCCCTCATCACCTTGAGGCTTGACTACTGTAATGCTCTCTACATGGGGCTACCTCTGAAAAATGTTCGGAAACTTCAGATCGTGCAGAATGCAGCTGCGAGAGCAATCATGGGCTTTCCCAAATATGCCCATGTTACACCAACACTCCGCAATCTGCATTGGTTGCCGATCAGTTTCCGGTCACAATTCAAAGTGTTGGTTATGACCTATAAAGCCCTTCATGGCACCGGACCAGATTACCTCAGGGACCGCCTTCTGCTGCACGAATCCCAGCGACCAGTTAGGTCCCACAGAGTGGATCTTCTCCGGGTCCCGTCAACTAAGCAATGTCGCCTGGCGGGACCCAGGGGAAGAGCCTTCTCTGTGGCGGCCCTGGCCCTCTGGAACCAACTCCCCCCAGAGATTAGAACTGCCCCCACCCTCCTTGCCTTTCGTAAACAACTTAAAACCCACCTCTGCCGCCAGGCATGGGGGAATTGAGATCCTCTTTCCCCCTAGGCCTTTACAATTCTATGCATGGTGTGTATGTATGTATGTTTGGTTTTTATATTAATTGATTTTTAATCATCAATACCAAATTACTATTGTACACTGTTTTATTGTCGCTGTTAGCCGCCCCGAGTCTCTGGAAAGGGGCGGCATACAAATCTAATAAATAAATAAATAACAGACTGCTCATAAAAAGTTTGAAATTCTGTTGTTTGGAGGGGAGAGGGGAGAAGGCTGCCTATTTTGTACATTTATTCGTTGCAGATATTTCTCTGCTACAGGGACTGTAAATTAGACCCACTTGCCCTAGGAAGTGAACTACTAAATGGCACATTCTCAAATATTTTCAAACTTTACTATTTGTCTTCAGAATCAAACCAATTCAGGAGGAAAATTTGTTAGTTGGATTTGACATTTCTCTAGCAGGGGGGGAAAAAAACCTTCAGAAGATTTCTCAGGGGGAGGCATGGTGAGGTTTGACCACCTTTCAGGCCCTACTCAAAGGTGGTCAAACTGCTGTCTGCTTGACCTCCACTCTGCCTTGGGTCCCAAATCCAGCCCGCAACAAGGAGACATGCTGCTTCCAGGCCAGTTGGGCTGGTAGATAGGCAAGCAGGCAGCCCTTGGGGAGGCATTTTCTCTCAGGCCTCCCACCTGGAAGGCCTTGCAGAAGCTAAACCTGGACCCAAAAAGCAACCAAGCCTCACTATGTGTGTGTCTCCCCACCCCCACATCGAGGTGATTCTTTAGCTGAGCGCAGCAAGCCCAGAGCGGATCTTCCTTGTCTGCCATCAGCCTTACCTTCTAACCCATTGTTGTGTTTGGGCCTGGGCCAGCCGTTGCTCCCACAGATGGGAGAACGCAGCACAAAGTGAATGTGAAAGCCTGGCTGACAGCCAGGAAGATGTGGCAGACAGCCAGGAAGAAGTGGCAGACAGCCAGGAGGATGAGGCCACTGGGACGCAGAATTCAGCAGACAGCCCAGGGGATTTGGCCTGCAGTCCCTCAGACAGTCTTTCCTCCCTGAGTTCTTCTGCAGATCAATATATTCATCTATGTAGCCGAAGAGCTATGCAAAGAAGGGATCGCTTTAAGAAGTATTATAAGTCATTATAGGAGCACCTGGGCTGGGTGTGGTTCCCTTATTGAAGGCTAAAGGGATAAGGGGAACAAGGGTCTACGGAAAGGGGTGGCATACAAATCTAATAAATAAATAAGGGCCAAGGCAAACAGTGGTTGTTTATCTGTGTTGTTTTGTGGTTCCTGCTTCGAAGTTTCTGTGCCGTTGGAGTTTTCAACCCAGCTTTTTCAGACAAGTGGGAGGTGAAAACTCTGGGACTTGCTGTTTGCTTCAAAGATTCAAAAGGACTCCTGAAACGTCTTTGCTCATTCCAGGTTGTCTTTGTTTGTTTTTTCCTGTGTTTTTGTATACGGCTGAAGTAAGCCTTGCATTATTTTCGAACACTAAAAACTGTTTTTTGAGTAAGCCATTTTTGTTTACCTAATACAAGTTTGCTGATTAGCAGAGCACGTGTGTGTTTGATTTCTTTTCCTTGGACTATTACGTATTGTCGAGCCAGTCAGGCAGAACACCCATGGGGCTTGCACTGTCCTCATAGTGGTGGCCCGGCATACAAGTGGAGGCCCCAGAGAAGGCCAGAGACATGGACTGGTGCATCACCTGACTTGAGGTGAAGCTTGAATGGGCAGTATGCAGGCAGAAGGATGGCAAGAGCCAGGCCCTAAAGGTGGCCGAACCTCACCATATACACTCTGAGGCAAGCTTCAGCCAAGTGCCTTACCTTCATGGGCAGTCATATTGAACAGAGCAGGTGAGTTGTGGAGATCACCTGGGCCAAGTGGTCTGAGCAAGCCAAAACAACTCTGGCCAGGGCCTGGGTGTTACTCTAGCCACCGTCCAAGGCACGTGAGATAAGGTGGGGAGTGTCACGGAAATTAAAGTCTGTTAGGACCTTAACTCCGGAGGTCGATGGATAGAAGCCTCAATCATTTTTTAAACAAGATTATGTTTATTTTAAAAACAGAAATAAACAAATAAAAGACTGTCTCGAGAGACAGGAGAACATATACATCTTACACCATGGAGGTTAGGCAGAAGAAGAGAGAAGAAAAAGAGGTTGGCAGGATATTGTGACATAAGAGGAGGATTCAATAAGACACACTAGTTAACTGTTTCATTACTAAATGTCTCTGAGGGGCTGTCAATATACAGCGTGACACCCCTTCTTTGACAGTCTTCAGTGACACTATTCACATGAGGCACATTCTTTTGCAGAGGTATTCGTGTTGGTCAGCTGGCAGTGGTTTGTTCAGCACGTCAGCAATTTGTTCAGTTGTAGGCACATAATGTAGTTTCACGAATCCTTGTTTCACATATTCTCTGGCATTCTTATATCTTATATCGATGTGCCGTGAACGCGCTCCCACATATTCAGTGTCAGATATGAAGGTAACGGAGAGATTGTCCTCCATTATGACAATTGGTTTCATAGGATCACTCCAAATCCTACCAACAAGAGCAGAAACACAAGTTAGAGCATTGCAACTGTCAGAAACACAGGCATATTCTGACTCAGTAGAAGAACAAGAGATAAAGTTCTGCTTTCTAACTTTCCAATAAATTGGACAGCCACTTAAAAACATTATGTAACCTGAGGTACTTTTTTGTTTTTCTTTGTCTCCTGCCCAATCAGAGTCTGCGTAGCAAACTAACTCAGGAAACTTGTTGTGTTCTGGTTCTAAGAACAATTTCATGTCTTTTGTGTGCTTCATGTATCTCAGCAATCTTTTTATGCCCAGCCAGAGGTGGGATTTGCTGTTCAGAACATTAACAACCACTTTGATGAAGCCCACCTCTAGTCTCCATGTTTCTAGTGTCTTTCTTCACACTTGGAACTGAACCCAGATGGACATTTCTTCTAACAGATTTTTTTTTAAAAAAAAAAGTTTGTGGATGCATTTATCCAACAAAAGTGGCAGGACAAAATGCTGATGAAATCTATTATTTAAGCAGACAAACAAGATTTCAAAACCAAATATAAACATTCATCTGAGAAGGAGGAGGCATAATTCAACCAGTTCACTACATTAGCACACTGACAGCCTTATCTGGGCTGGCACATTGAGTTTTCCCTGCTTCATTGTCATGATGATGTGTTCTTCTCACATTATCACACAGTATAATAAACATAACAGAACGTCTATCATTCCTGACCAGCATGAAAACTCAGTTTTATGCAATTATATCGCCCTCTAGTGGCCACTGCCTGAAGGAAAAGTGTTGCTTGCATTTATAGAAGGCGTTCAGGGAATTTAATAACTGATTTACGCAGCAAAGACAGGGAGTGACTAAGATCTGTTTAAATCAGAAAGTATGAAGCTTCTAAGAACATTGCTTGTCATAGTAGAATTTAGATGCAATGGACATTTTGTCCTTTTGATGTGTTTAAGGACCAGCAGCAAAGGAACTGGGAGAAGGCTCTGTCCAGGAAAAAAAATGTGATAGAGTTAGGAAATCCACCAGGATTGTACATTAGCAGATGCATAGAAAACCAAAGAATGTAGATATCCATGGTTGGTGCAGGCCAGTAGCATTGCTATAGTCGTCAGCCAATCTCGCCCAGTGGTTGAGATTGTGGTGGCTGACAATAGGAGTAAGAAATATTATTTCCTTGAACTCCTGAATAAAGTCAGGATATAAATATATTGCAAAAAACCTGCTCACATACTGCATGAGCCATTCTATGCTTTTTATAACAGTGTTGGCTTCTTAACAAACTTTGGAACAATGGACTATTATATCTGTTGTCTGCAGAAGAATCTCTTTCTTAGCCTTGAAATGAAGTTCAGAAGAAAACAACCTGCTGTTCCCCTTCGATCAATAAAACTTGGTTAATTCCTGAGGGGGGATTTTTGATTAAAGTATACAATTAAAGTTTTTCTTTCAGCCACCAGAGATGTGCTTTAGCTGTGGGTCAATAGATCCCTTTGTTCCTGAAATTTTAGTTGAAGTGGTGTTCTGTGTTTGCTCAAAAGATTTGTCAGAAGACATGGCCTATTGGTCTCCGCAAACTGCTGGGCAGATATGTTACAAACATTTGTCAGAACATTTCACTTTTCTGAAATGAGGAAACACATTTTCCAGCCTTCAGATAGAAAAGCTGTAGATCAACTAATGCTCTGTGGACTAGGTGTCTTGGATTGATCATTTTATTTGGTCTGAAAACCGATAGAGGCTCTTTATAGTGCTGTATCTGGTGTCAAAAGCGTTTCTGCTACAAGTCAGGATGATTGAAGGCCCTCATTGCATTTGACATATATGCAGAGGTGGGCTCCTGGCAGGACGGCGTGGAACACCATTCCAGGGGTGAAAATGGAGTTGCGCGCACATCTCCATCGCCACACACCCTGCACGTACCATGCACGCGCTGTGCACACACCATACGCATGAGATTCAGCTTCTGCGCATGTGCAGAAGCCAAATCTCGCCGCCCCAGCCAGCAGTGACAGCACCCACCACTAGGTGGGGCCAGACAGCGCAGCACTCATTCGGCGGGCGTGGGGCACCTCTGCTGCTGCTGCTGGGTCCATTTGGAGAGGAGACTCAAGCTGCTTGGTGTGTTTCCTGGGTCAGTACTGGCTCAGGTAGGAGACGCGCCTACTGCCCCAACGCATTTGTCCTTTATTTGATCTGACTGTGATATGTGCATCAGCTTTGAGATTTGCTTGGCATGGTTACAGTATAAATAGTGTAAGCAAGGTCACTGTTGGTTTTTCAGCAAACTTTGGTTAAAAAAAATAAAGTTATGCCTTTGGGTAATATCTGAACCCCATAACTATGTGAACAAAAACCCTTTCTTATAATAAATTATGGTCTTTAGTAGAGGTGTAGATATTCTATGTAATTAATTATAAAGAGCTTTTTTTTCAAAATAGTTGGATGATACCTATATTTTCCAAACAATCATACCAATCTAGATTCAGAAATCAAGATGACCAGCAGAGGAGAACAAACTACAATGTTTAGTTGATATGTAGTTGTTTTCCACTTTTATGCTGGTAAAATATGGTAAAATATATATAATCATGAAATGCCAACTTGGAAGAAACAGGGAAATAAAGATCACTGAATCCCTGTTGGTATTCCTGTCTGTTTGATTTATAGAGTAAGCACAGCATAATGGAGTTTGCCTACTTGTCATGTATTATTTGATATGCTAAATCAGAGCTGTTTGGTTTTGGCCATCTGCTTTGCGTGAAACCAGTCAATCTGTGCCAAATGCCATCTTAACTTCAAAGATACCTCTCCTAAATAAAACCTAGCCTATCTGGAAGCTTCAGTTCACATTGACAGCAATTCAAAGCATCTAATTTCTTGTTCCTGGACTAAATTTTATAAACCAAAAGTGCCAAATTAAATATCTGCCAACCACCTATTTTGAACACTTTAAAGCAGGATAGTATGAATCTGTCTGTTCTGACTGTGAATTACTTCTTCAAAGTTATTCCTTCTGTAATTGTTGGCCAAATATCACAGGCAAACTTTGTTTTTCAAATAAAAAGTCAGGACTATTAAGTTAGAAAAGTTATAACGCAATTTTGTTAATGGGACGGCTGTTTCTTCACTGTGTGAGTTGTAGGAAATTGGGCACATTTTAGCAGTAAATACATTTTGCAACAACTCTACAAAGTTATGAAAATGCAAAATATTATGACTGAAGCTTTTCTGTTGAAAAGATGCAAAATCAATTTGCAAAATCATATAAGATACACAAGAGTTTTACATTTTATTTTTATTAATTTTTAAAAAGGAAATGATCCTGATGTTTATGTGGCACAATATGTTATTTTTTAAGATCTGAGCTTCAAAAAACTGGGCAACCACTAAGTTAAAAAAATTTCTAGGTCTCACTACTGACATCTAGTCCTCATCTATTTTTTGCAGCCCAGATTAGGTAACACTGAATTTCTTCCCTTAGCAAATTAATAAGATTAAATTACTTATTTTAAATGTTAACCATATTAAGTTCAGATGAACTTCTTAGTAGTGATGGGCGAACCCAACGGTGTTCGGGTTAGGCAAGTTCAGCCGAACTTTGCGCAAAATTCGGCCGAACCCAAAGCTCCGCCCCCGGAATCCCATCATTTTTTATTTTTACGGATTTTTAATTTTTATTTTTTTTCTTACTTTTATGAAAAAGGACGTCGCAGCGGAACCGCAAACAAAGTGAGGTCCTTTCATGTGAAAATAAAAACTTTTATTTTTACATGAAAAGACCTCCCTTTGCTTGCGGCACCGCTGTGGCGTCCTTTTTTATAAAAATAAAAATTTTACATGAAAAGACCTCCCTTCGCTTGTGGCACCGCTGTTGCGTCCTTTTTTATAAAAATAAAAATTTTACATGAAAAGACCTCCCTTTGAAGGAGCTGGGGAATCCCTCCCACGAAGAGATTCCAGGGGCGGAGCTTTGACATCACGTATACCGGCAGATTGCTAAGGACGCCAAAGTGATCACTTCCTGGATTCCATTGAATCCAGGAAGTGATCCTAAAGCTCCTTTTGTGCCTTTCTTCTAGCCTCCCGACCAGCTGACAGCTCCCCGGTGTTCTCCTTCCTCCGCTGCCACCAGCGTCCGGCTCCTCCTCCTCTTCTCAGCAGATGACAGCCGGGCGGTGGCTTCCGCGGTGTTCAGCAGGAATGCCGAACTAAAGCACGGTTTTTTTAAAAAATTCAGGTTCGGGTCCAGCATGCCGAACACCACAAAATTCGGTACGGACCCAAATTGTGCGGGTTCGGTTCGCCCAACACTACTTCTTAGTGAGAATGCTTCAGATTCCAGCTGTAATTCCCAAATCTTTGAGACCAAAAAGTCTTAAAAATCTTTGTTTTTAATATGTACACAATGCTGAGTATAATTTGTGGCAGTTACTATGTGATAATCATGATGCCACTACATGGGAACCATTGATTTCCAATATTTTTAAAAACAACTAAATAGGTAAATGCCCAAGATAATATTAAATAATATAATATTTAATATTTCTGTACTTTCCTGTGAGATCTCATGAGGTTTTGGCTATGGAAGGAATGTAGTCAATGCTTCACATATCGCACTGTGCTACCTATTTAGCTCTTAAGTTTTCTTCTCATCATTTCTGATTGAATAAAACCAGATTATTTTTTCCTCTTTTTTTTGTATGACCAGAATCCTCAGTTTATTGGTAAGGTATGTGAAGGTCAAGCTGCATAAATTGCTGCCAAGCTCATTGATTTATTCATTACTGCACAGCCATGAACAATCTCAAACTGATACCCAGTCAGGATACAGCAAAAAGTGAGTTAAAAGCCCCAGTGCATCTGAAGGACGTTGAGTTAAGAAAGAGTGAGTTGTAGAAAGAATGATGTGGCCCCTTACAGCTCAAGTCTGCTTATATGTTTTTGTATATTTCCATTTCACACAGGGAACTCTGTGTATCAAGCAACTTATACATAAAAATTTGGTTGGTTGGTTCAAAAGGTTTCAGGACAAATTTATAAAAAGTAATTTCAAACATTACCAGACTTAAGAAGACAGATTCTCTCTCATCATGGACACACACTGAAGCATTCTTCTGTGTAAAACTGTTGACAGAAGCCACACCATAAGGTTAACCGCTCTGCAATGTGCTTGAAATAAAGAGAATCTCATTACTGCTTAGGACATTGCACAAAGCAACTGAAGCCAGATTTTAATTAGATGGACAATATTTCATTTATTGCCTTCATCTTTCTCCCATATGCTTAGAAAGCCATTCGAGTAAGTAGACCAGAGTCTGTGTTTCTGAACAAACTGAATCTTTTTTTCAATCACAAAAACAGTTGTGTATTTCATTGGTTTGCATCCCCTTTTCTTCTTTCCTTCCTTCTCATGAATAATGCCTAATCAAACATCCAGATTTGTTACAAATTGCTATGTCAGGGTTTATTTGGCTTTGACTGCACTACCAATATAATGAGGTCCAGCCATGTAACTTTCCAATATTTATTACATTACTCATCAAGGCAGTCAGCAAAGAAAATTGACATTTAGGATGGAAGGGATCCAGGGTGGAAAATTCTACATCCATAAAGGAAGGTTCACATATCTCCTTTTTCCAGATCCAAACCCCAGAAGATCATAGTTCTACGACCAAGTTGGATTCTTTTTTTATGGAAAAAAGATATTTGAGATTTTTGTAGAAGAATTTTGTCTCCTAAACGTACGCTATCAACTTAATTCCAGGTTATAAATATTTTTTTTTAAAAAAAAGTCTATACTGAAGATTTAAATATACCCAACTAGGGCTTAGTCTGCCAATTAAGATTAAGACAAGCTCTGGCTTCATTTTATGTGAATCTGATTGTCCACATGGAATAAATACATACATAGAAATCATATGATTTATTTGTTTTGGTTAACCTTCCTCGGTCTTCAAATATTTTAAAGAACATGCTAAATCTGTTAATGTACAAATCTTAATTTCTTGGCAAATTATTTGGTTGGTTGGTTGGTTTTTTTCTTTGTTTTTATTGTATTTCTGCCTTCAAGTCATGGTTAACATTTGGCAACCGCTTGGGCTAGTCCGTGCAAATTTCTCAGCAATATTATGGAAGCAGCTTGCCATTGTCTGCTTCCTAGGGCTGAAAGTGAGTGTCTGGCCTAAGATCAGACCCCGAAGGCTTTGTGCTCAAGGTGCAAATAGAAATCACAATGTCCCCATTTTTAGTTCTCTACTTTAATCACTGCACCAAACTTGGCCTCTTGTTTTAAATACTGTATATTCAAATTATTTGTTATGATTGCTTTTGTTACCTTCCCCCTGAGCTCAGATCTATCAAAAATGCTATTAATTGTGATATTTTAAACTTTAAATAATTGATAAATTAGAATGATGATAAAATGAATTTGTCTTGCTTTAAACAATATTCACACCTATAGATGACTCAATCTAGTCTCCATACATCAAATATATTCTGTATAATTGGCACCTGGAGTTCTGCTATGATTTACAAGAAAGTTAATACTAATGGAGCAGACAATCCTGATTTCCAGTCAAAGTTTATCATAATAGGCTTATTCTGTTGGCTATGAGCTAGATCTATGTTTAAACACGCTTATAGTGGATCTGTCAAATCAATGAGATTTAATAACTAACAAAGCCTGGTAGATTTTTGTGGGTTTATACTTAGCATAATGCACTACAGCTACTAGCCTTTTGTACATTGACATGAACGTAAGTAAACATTGACACAAAAGCAATGGTGTTTACTTGTGAGAGAATGTATCAATATGAATAGGCTTAACACCCACCAGGTATTTGAACAAAATATTTGCTACTACAGTCCAGCAAGACAGAAGACTTTGAGACAATTATTGACTCCATGTGACTCACTAAATTTTATAACTAAATGATTTGAAGACAGGCTTTTGTAGCATAGTGCAATACTAAGAGTTAATTCTTACATACATGTTCCCTGTGATGGGCTGCCAAAATTTTTACTGCCATACTTTGGGCATGGCTTATTTTGTGGGTGTGGATTGCCGGCCATATGACCAAGTGAGAGTGGCTTGACAATCACGTGACCCCGGGGGTGGTGGCTTAAAGGTCATGTGATTGGGTATGAGTGGTTTACCAACCAAGATAAGTTTTCAAATAGGTGCTTGGACTCTTTTTCCGTTGATTAAGTCACATTATTTGAATAGCCACAAAAAGGACAAATGATAGACAGCATTATTTGTTGAGGAGCACAGTAACATTTTAAGGTTTTGTACTGAACACACAAGGTTCAGTATGATAACAGATTAGGCAAGTAGCTCAATTTCCTTTAATTGCTATAAAAGTTCAGTTCTAGATAAAGATTAAAATGATTAAAGGGGGTAAAAACATACTATTTAATTATTTCCTATTTAAATAATTAATTTAATTAATTAAGTAATTAAGGATCATACTAAGGTACTAGAGAAGGAAGGAAAATTTTTAAATAAACTGTATGAGTGTTTTGATAGGGGTTTTTTAAAGACTGTTTTAACATTGGATTTGTATATGATGTTTTATTGTTGTGAGCTGCTCCGAGTCCTTGGAGAGGGATGGCATACAAATCTAATAAATTATTATTATTATTATTATTATTATTATTATTATTATTATTATTATTATTATTTATTTATTTATTTATTTATTTATTATTTAGATTTCTATGCCGCCCCTCTCTGAAGACTCGGGGCGGCTCACAACAAGATAGAACAAATCATAAATAATCCAAATAACTTTAAAATATTTAAAGATTTAAAAGAACCCCATATACTAACAGACATACACACAAGCATACCATGTATAAATTGAACATGCCCAGGGGAGGTGTTTCAATTCCCCCATGCCTGACGGCAAAGGTGGGTTTTAAGGAGTTTACGGAAGGCAGGAAGAGTAGGGGCAGTTCTAATCTCCGGGGGGAGTTGGTTCCAGAGAGCCGGTGCCGCCACAGAGAAGGCTCTTCCCCTGGGGCCCGCCAACCGACATTGTTTAGTTGATGGGACCCGGAGAAGGCCCACTCTGTGGGACCTAATCGGTCGCTGGGATTCGTGCGGCAGGAGGCGGTCTTGGAGATATTCTGGTCCAGTGCCATGAAGGGCTTTAAAGGTCATAACCAACACTTTGAATTGTGACCGGAAATTGATCGGCAACCAATGCAGACTGCGGAGTGATGGTGAAACATGGGCATACCTAGGTAAGCCCATGACTGCTCTCGCAGCTGCATTCTGCACGATCTGAAGTTTCCGAACACTTTTCAAAGGTAGCCCCATGTAGAGAGCATTACAGTAGTCGAACCTCGAGGTGATGAGGGCATGAGTGGCTGTGAGCAATGAGTCCCGGTCCAGATAGGGCCGCAACTGGTGCATCAGGCGAACCTGGGCAAACGCCCCCCTCGCCACAGCTGAAAGATGGTTCTCTAATGTGAGCTGTGGATCGAGGAGGACGCCCAAGTTGCGGACCCTCTCTGAGGGGGTCAATAATTTCCCCCCCCCAGGGTAATGGACAGACAGATGGGATTGTCCTTGGGAGGCAAAACCCACAGCCACTCCGTCTTATCCGGGTTGAGTTTGAGCCTGTTGACACCCATCCAGGCCCCAACAGCCTCCAGGCACCGGCACATCACTTCCACTGCTTCGTTGACTGGACATGGGGTGGAGATGTAAAGCTGGGTATCATCAGCATATTGATGATACCTCACCCCATGTCCTTGGATGATCTCACCCAGCGGTTTCATGTAGATATTAAATAGCAGGGGGAGAGGACCGACCCCTGAGGCACCCCACAAGGGAGAGACCTCAGAGCCGACCTCTGACCCCCCACTAACACCGACTGCAACCGGCCAGAGAGGTAGGAGGAGAACCACTGGAGAACAGTGCCTCCCACCCCCAACCCCTGCAGCCGGTGCAGAAGGATACCATGGTCGATGGTATTGAAAGCCGCTGAGAGGTCAAGAAGCACCAGGACAGAGGATAAACCCCTGTCCCGGGCCCACCAGAGATCATCCATCAACGCAACCAAAGCAGTTTCCGTGCTGTAACCGGGCCTGAAACCCGACTGCTGGGGACCTAGATAATCGGCTTCTTCCAAGGACCGTTGGAGTGCCACCACCTTCTCAACAACCTTCCCCATAAAGGGAAGGTTGGAGACTGGACGATAGTTATTAAGTACGGCTGGGTCCAGGGAAGGCTTCTTGAGGAGGGGGCGCACGAGCGCTTCTTTATAGAGTGTTGGAAAAACTCCCCTCCCCAAGGAAGCATTGGTAATCTCCTGGACCCAGCTCTGTGTCACCTCCCTGCTGGCCGAGACCAACCAGGAGGGACACGGATCCAGTAAACAGGTGGCAGAACTCACAGCTCCAATGGCCTTGTCCACTTCATCAGGTGTCACCAGATCAAACTCTTCCCAGACAGGTGGACAAGTACGGGCCCCAGTCACCTTGACTGACTCGTTGTCAACTCTGTTTTCCAATTGGAGTCGAGATCAGCCCAGATCTGAGCGACTTTATCAGCGAAAAACGTGTCAAAATCCTCGGCACTGCTCTGCAAGGGCTCCCCAACTCCCCCCTGGTTAAGAAGGGAGCGGGTCACCCTAAACAGAGCGGCCGGGTGGGATTCCGCTGATGCAATCAAGGCGGCATGGTACGCGCATCTTGCCGCCTTGAGCGCCACTTTGTAAGTCTTAATAAAAGCTCTTACAAGTGTTCGATCTGATTCAGACCTACTCTTCCTCCATCGCTTCTCTAGACGTCTCTTCTGGCGTTTCAACTCCCGGAGCTCCTCGGAGCTATTATTAAGTATTCAATAAATAGTGCATAAACTTACTACCCCCACTGCGTCCACACCCCATGGGGGCAACAGCCCATTACTACATGTTTCCTTTCAGAGTAAGTAACAGCATGCCAACTACAAAAGAAGAAGAAATAATAAGCCAAAGACATTAGGCATGAGAATAAGAAAAGGGAAAGGAAAGACAGCTGAAACTAATATACACTAACTCCATCTATTGTGCAAAAGTTTTTATCCTTACCTACTTTTATATTTCTTATGACATACCAACTCTTATTTCCATACATCAACGTATTAAAAAGCACTCTTGTATATGTATAAACTATTTTCACTGCTTTTATGAAACATTCATTCCTTTCAGCAGCCCACTTACCTTTCTACCTCTATTTACCCATTGTAATATTTTTCCATCCCTATGCCCATTTTCAGATAACATTCTGCTTCAAGTACACAAGTTTCTATACTTCTTTGTTCATTAATTTTTCAGGCCCATATTCTTGTTGCCGAGTATAATTTAATCTCTATTATCTATAATCTACTGCAAACAATACAGTTTGTCCTGTCCATCAGTAACATTCATGTGTACATCCAACACACTTCCGACATCACTACAAGAATTCCCAGTGCTTCCGTCCATAAATATGTTAAATCACCAAGCAAATCACACACTCCAACCTTGTTGACCAATCACAAAGCTTTAAAACGTGGCAGTGTCCTGCCTCCTGGGACTCAGAATGTGTTAAGGGACCTATTACTTGGCTCTACTATTATTTGATTAATCATAACAATTGATGTTTGTACTTATTTGTTTTGAGGATGTATTTATTGTTTTGATGTTTTTAATTGCTTTAACTGTTTTATAGTTTTAGAATTGTAAGCTGTCCAGGGTCACTTGGTTGAGATGAATGAATGAATGAATGAATGAATGAATGAAACCTCTCTCAGTGTTCAACCATTTGCTAAACATGCCAATTGTTCTCATGAAATCCTTGCTTTCATCCTACACCTCTTTTACTTCATCCAGCAACCCACATTCAATATTGTAAAATGTTCATACAAAATGTCCCATAAGTCAATCCTGGATGACAATATCTATCTCTGAAGGCTTGTATGGTATAAGCATACTTGTGGTAAAAATGGGCTTTTCCACCATTTAGGGCAGTCTGATCAAAGTATACTAAATTTTAACTGGCAACGTCCTTACTGTTAATAGGGAATGCTGCTTGGGATATCTTACTCGAAAAACTTATATGAAAACCTCAGTGCGCCACATACATTTTTTCCCTCTGCTTTAAAAAAATCCACTCTCTTTCCTTATGCTTCTGACATCACCAATCTATCAAGTGTTAGTGATATGTCTGAAGAAATTATATATAGCAGCCTTCTTCTTGGTCATATATTTTTAAAAGCAAGAGTGTGCAGTACAGTATTTAACATGCTTTGACCAGCAGAACTTGCTATTCTACAGCAAAATGTAATTTATACATTCTGTGTATAATTGTTATTATTATTATTATTATTATTATTATTATTATTATTATTTATTAGATTTGTATGCCTCTCCGGAGACTCGGAGCAGCTTACAACAATAAAACAATACAAATCCAATAGTTAAAAACAATTTAAAAACCCGTAATACTGAGAACTTTCTGATTTTTCCCATTTTAAAGACTCTTTTTGAAAAATTCTTTTTTCAGGAGCATGCTGCCACCTGTGGACAAGCAGCTGGAGTGGACATGGACTGAAAATGTAATATCACATATAATGTGTTCTGTCTGGGTGCCCCCAGACTTCAACACCAACTGGAAAAAGCAGCCAGACACGCTGGTAAAAGCAAAAGCACTTTATAGTTTGAAAAATAAACACAGAGAAAAACCTGTTCTTCCCAACAGGCAGGCTATGAGACTTCACAGCAGAGTCCTGATGGCCAGACAATACAGAAGACTTCTTGCTGGCACACCCACCACTGTAGAGAATAAGACCCACACCTTTTTCCCCCAAGGTTTCAGTATTCAAAGTCACAAACCAGAATTCCAAGATGCCAAAGATCACAGCCAGGTCCCAGGACTCCCAAAGATAATACTCCACAAGCCAGGAAGGGTGGGTCTGCCTTTTCAGCCTTTCCAGAGAACACCACACCCAAACCCAGCTGTTGCCTCTTTAGTGCTTAAAGTACCTGGCTAATTGTCCCCTTCGTTGTGTTGCTCTTCTCTGCCGGAGATCGATTATTGCTTGTGCATTTTTATCTAAGGAATCCAGGCTGCTTGCTGGGGAGAGCTCCCTCTCGGGGGACTCTGGCTGTCCTCCCTCTCCCTCAGCCTGAGATTCCTCCTCCCCATCTGCCTGAACCTCCTGTTCCTCATCCTCCCCCTCTGAGCAGGAAGCCGTCAGAGGATCAGCCGTTCCCTGAGGGGCCTCAGACGGAATCACAACATAATGTAGGATTATATCACATATAATGTAGCAGAAGTGGTTGGTAAATCCACAGTAACTGAATTTAAACATGCCTGGGATAAACATACAGTATATCCATCCTAAGATAAAATACAGAAAATAGTATAAGGGCAGACTAGATGGACCAGGAGGTCTTTTTCTGCTGTCAGACTTCTATGTTTCTATGTTTCTATATGTTTTGGTAATTTCGTAAACTATTCAAGACCCATCTATACCGCCAGGCATGGGGGAGTTGAGACACCTTTTCCCCAGGCTCTTTATATTTTGTGTTTGGTATGTATGTGTTGTTTGGTTTTTAAATATGATAGGGTTTTATATGCTTCTTTTTTAATATTAGATTTGTTTCACTATAATATTGTTTTTATTATTGTTGTGAGCCGCCCCGAGTCTTCGGAGAGGGGCGGCATACAAATCTAATTAATTATTATTATTATTATTATTATTATTAATAATAATAATAATAATAATAATTAGCTGTTCTCCCTTCACCTTCTGCACCAATAAAGTAAGCTCTCATATGACAGGTAGGGTGACAGTAATCAGAATTTCCAGATATTAGTTCATGCTTCAGGGGGGCACCATGAGAGAGAAACTGTTTTATGAGGAATTATACCTTGTTTTAAGTTCAGCTTTCTTTTTGACACTCTATAGCAGGAGCGTCAAACTTGCGTCATCATGGCATCATCACATGATGTATCGTGACTTTTCCCCCCTTTGCCAAACTGGATGTGGGCGTGGCCAATGTGTGACACATCCAGGCTGTGAGTTTGACAGTCCTACTCTACAGGATCGTGTAAACTACCATTTTCCTAGTCCGAGAGAATTATATTTAGCTTCATAATGAACCAATTATAAGGTTTAAAAAATCCCAACCACAGAAGATAAAATCCCTGATAATCCATTTCCCTGAAAGTTTCATCCTCTTAATTACACCAAAGAGCCCGTAGAAACATTGACCAACTTTTCTAAACCATACATGACATAAGAAGGCGTGGGTTGCCGCTATCACAACTACCCTTCTGATATGCGTGCAGGTTCACTTCTCCTGCGCGTGCCCACATGTGTCACAGTGAGATTTTGAGAAATTCTTGCAAGTGAGACACTCTTGCAAGGGGACATGCACATGCATGAGATTTTGGTGAATTTTTTTTGCTTCCGTGCATGGCAGAAGCAAAAAATCACCGAAATCTCTCTCACACACGTCCCCTCACAAGATTTTTCTTCCTGCGCATGTGCAGAAGCAAAATCTCATTGCACTTGGGCGGGCACAGGAGAAGCAAACCTGTGCACACAGCTCAACTTTCGCTACTGGTGTGGCGTCCTTATCCATACCAGTAGCAACCCACTACTGGACATAGGACTGTTGTGTGTTTAATGCTGGTTTAATAAATGAACCAATGTGGCTGAACTGAACATGCTAACTGTGATTCGTGATTCACAAATCAGTTTTCAGGTTAAACTAGCATGTTAAGCCTTAAACAAAAAAACCCACCAACAATTTGGACAAAGTGTGAACTAATTCAGTATCGCTGTTTTGAAAACTTAGGAAGAATAACACAGTAGAAATGGACACTGTTTTTATATAAAAATGGCATTTCTGCTTGCCTTCTCTTTCTCACACTCCATCCGTCATCCATTATATTTCTCTTTGTCCCTCCTTTATTTGGGGTTCAGGAGATTCATATGTTCTGGCTGACTGCTCCTGCTAAAGCCACTGACCCTCTCGCTTGTTCTCATTCATAGTGTGCATAGAAGACAGAAGGGAAGAGATGTCTTTTCTCTGAGGCAGTTACTAGAGAGATTGTTTTAATGAAATTGGTGTCCTGGCGCATGTGGTTTATCCATGAAACTATCAGAAGTCCATCTTCACTTAAGCTCTCAGAGCAGAGAGATACCCCAAGTTTGATATGACTCCTCCAACCTTCACATTTCATTTTCTATCCATATTTAGGAAGTCACATTTAGGAACTTAACAACTGCAGTGATTCACTTAACAACTGTGGTGATAAAGGTCGTAAAATGGGGCAAAACTCATTTAGAAAATGTCTAATTTAACAACATAAATTTTGGGTTCATAAGTCAAGAAATGCCTATGTTCATTTGCCTTTTCGAAGTCTTAAACCATTATGTCCGATTTCTTTTATAGAAGAAGACTAAACTAGAGCCAAGGCAGTACAGTGGTTAATAGTAGAGTTAAGAGCAATGACTACTGTTCTAGTTCCTTCAGCCACAGAAGTTCACTGGGAGAGGAGAGTTTGTTGTTGTTAGTTGCAAAGTTGTGCCCAACCCATTCTGACCTCATAGACAACATTACTCCAGGCCTTCCTGTCCTCTACCATCTCCCAGAGTCCATTTAAGCTCACACCTTCTGCCTCAGTGACTCCATCAAGCCACCTCACTCTCTGTTGCCCCTTTCTTCTTTTGCCCTCAATCTTTTCCCAGAAATAGGCTCTTCTCCAGTGAGTCCTTCCTTCTCATTTGGTGGTCAAAGTATTTGAATTTCATCTTGGGAATCTGGCTTTCTAAAGAGCAGTTAGGGTTGATCTCCTCTAAGACTGACTGGTTTGATCACTTTGCAATCCAAGAGACTCACAGGAATCTTCTCCAGCATCATAGTTCAAAGGCCTCAATTCTTTGGCACTCAGCCTCCCTTACTGTCCAACTTTCATAGCCATATATTGCGACTGGGAAAACCATAGCCTTGACTATGCGCAATTTTGTTGGCAGGGTGATGTCTTTGCTTTTTAATATACTTTCTAGATTTGCCATAGCTTTCCTCCCCAAGAGCAAGTGTCTTTTAATTTCTTGTATGAAGGAATAGTGTCAACCCCTAACCCCCAACATTTCTCCCTTAGACTATCCACGATTGACCTCTCCAGGTTCCTAAGAGGTCAGTAAGGGGCATGCATAAGTGCACTAGTGTGCCTTTCATCCCCTGTCCAATTGTCTTTCCTTTATCTCATATATCATATATATTTTCTTCCTTTCATATATCTTCTCTATTTTTACATATTATCTTTATATATATATTACTTCATGTCTATTCTCCTCCATACGTATTGTGTACAGTAGTCCCTCACCTATTGCTGGTGTTATGTTCCAGACCTGGCCGCGATAGGTGAAATCCGCGATGGGGAATTTATCGACTGATAGTACTTATTTAAGTATTTATATTGTAATTGTTTGGTAAGTTTTCATTGTTTTAAGTGTTTATAAACCCTTCCCACACAGTATTTATTTTAGATACAGTATTTAAATACAGTATTTACAATTTTAGATTTATTTATTTTTTAAACCTGCCAATCGAGTTCGGCGGGCTGTTTAAATCTGCCGATCGGCTTCCTCAGAAACCCGCGATGAAGTGAAGCCGCAGTAGTTGAAGCGCGGTATAGCGAGGGACTACTGTATTGGACAAATGAATAAATAAAAAATAAATAATAAATAAATTAATAAATAAATAAAGTGGTTTAAACAAAGAGATATGAAGTGAATCTATTTATTTCCCTCATAGAAATCATCATGTTTACCACAAGAGGGCAGCAGAGATCCGTTTTAGATCATTAGCTTTTCATGACATTGCTTCTCTAAAAACAGGCTGCAGTTTACGGCACTGAAACATAGTTGAATCTGTCTGAATCTGGACTAACCCTATCTGAGGGTCAGGCAGACAACTGCCTTAAGCAAGATGGGAAAATATAATATAATTTCCCCCCAATTTCAACATATAATATTCAGATATTTACACCAAACCAATAAGATGTAGTGTTTAAGATGGAGTAGGGAGATCTGAATTTAGTTAGTTAGTTAGTTAGTTAGTTAGTTAGTTAGTTAGTTAGTTAGTTAGTTAGTTAGTTAGTTAGTTAGTCCAATACAAATTGAAAGTTAAAGAGAATAAAAACAGGTAGTAGTAAATATCAGGGAAGGAATAGAAGAAGAGATATGAGAATAGAATACATCAATGAAGAGTAGAGGAAAGGATATATGAATGGGAGAAAAGATATATAAAATATAGGAGAGACAATTGGACAGAGGACGGAAGGCACACTAGTGCACTTATGCTCACCCCTTACTGACCTCTAAGGAATCTGGAGAGGTCAACCGTGGAAAGTCTAAGGGGAAAATGTTGGGGGTTGGGGGTTGACACCACGGAGTCTAGTAATGAGTTCCACACATCCATCAGTCTCAGAAACCCAATGGCTCACTTTGGGCCATTCTACCAGGAGTTGGTTCCTCCCGGTTCAGACCAGATCACCTGAACTGGTAGCCCCCCGCTGTTGACATCACGATGGTGTCACGAATCCGGTTCAGTTGGTACCAATCCATAGACACTGCCATCTTTTGGGGAGGATTTTTTTTTCCTGAATTTTTTACTGCTTAGAAGTTTTTTCTCTGCTGCTGCTTGAAAAAGGGCCCTCAGGGTTTATACTTACCTTTATTCCTTCTCCCAAAGCACAGCTGATCAGCTGTGTTTCAGGCTGATTATGCCTGCTGAGCATGCATGGGAGCAGGATTGCATGAGGGGGCATGAAACCTCGCGATGTGAACTGGTGGCAAAGGTAAGTGGAACCCACCTCTACATTGTACCATACAAGGCTGGTTTTTTGTAAGGAAAATAGGAGAAGTGGGTTCTGCCTGGCGATCATGGAAGAAAGGTAACAGGGAAATGTAATAAATATCTTCAATTTGCTCCCTTTTGGATTTATATTTAAATTGATGAAACCATTAAAAGATGAAACATAAAATTAGAAGCTCATTTCTACTCAGTCTGACATGATGGCAAGTACTATGTGCATACCAATGGTGGGATTCAAAATTTTTTTATCACCGGCTCTGTGGATGTGGCTTGGTGGATGTGGTGTGGCTTGGTGGGCATGGCAGGGAATGGTTAACTGTAAAATCTCCATTCCCTCCCATTCCAGGGGAAGTTTGTTGCAAAATCTTCATTTCCTCCCAATCAGCTGGGACTTGGGAAGCAGAGAATAGATGGGGGCAGAGCCAGTCAGAGGTGGTATTTACCAGTTCTCCGAAATACTCAAAAATTCCACTACCAGTTCTCCAGAACTGGTTAGAACCTATTGAATACCACCTCTGACATATAATCAGATAATCTCCATTGTCTGAAAGTGCTCCTATGTTTAGGAAATTTCCTGAGTTCTTGGGTTACCTCATTTTATGCGCCATTGTGAACCCAAGAGGGATTTCAACAGATACCCTTATAAAGACAAAGCCAACCTAGCTCATTATATCTCAATCTTGGTGTGGGCTAAACACAGTGACTTTCACAAGCTGAAAAATAACACAAGGTCATAAACATCCCATGTAAATTGTTGTGATAATACAAAAATGATAAGATGTGTGTTATATAACAAACATCAATATTGTTTGCATTACAATGCTGTGCCGACTAATGATCTGATTTGCTTGGGCTGGTTAGTCAGAACCTTGACAGTTGTCATGCACATCTATCCTTTGCTCTCACAATAAATGCCCATTGGTCTTGGCAAGACAGTTTACACGTAGAAATGTTTCGCCTTAAATAACTTAGAAACATAGAAGATTGACGGCAGAAAAAGACTTCATGGTCCATTTAGTCTGCCCTTATACTATTTCCTGTATCTTGGAAAAGTAGCTTGGAAGAAGGCATTATAGATTTAACCAGCCTAACCTCATATAGGCATATTAACTTTACTCAATATGAAGTCATTCCTGTTTTAGCTGCACAACTCTAGGATTGCATGCAACCACCAACACAGAGAACAGTGTTGACACAAAGCACTCTATCGCTCCAATGCGTCCTCTGAAATCTTCTTGAGGATTTGAAAGCCCTTCAGGGCAAACATGAAGGCATGTGAGAGCAAAGAGATAACTTAGTGCACAACAGGAGTTTGTTCCTGTGTTGTTGAAGGTATTCAGGGCTTCTTTTGCGAATAAAGCCATCCCCCCCTTCCTCCCTCTGAGTGTGTGTGTGTGCGAGAGAGAGAGAGAGAGAGAGAGAGGGAAGGAAGGAAGGAAGGAAGGAAGGAAGGAAGGAAGGAAGGAAAGTTTTCAATATATAATAAGAACTTTCTGTACCAGAATCTGATGTCCCTAGGAACATAGGGTGCTCAGTATAAGTGATTCTTGCTTTAATATTATAAAACAAGCTACATTAATCAACTTTCTATTGCTGATCTAATACTTTCCAGGTGACATGCCACAGGAGTTGAGTTTATAAAATCAGATAGCTTTTCTTAAAAGGCTGAGGAGCAGGGGTGAAATCCAACAGGTTCTGGAGAACTGATAGAAATTTTGAATAGTTCGGAGAACCAGTAGCGGAAATTTCGAGTACATCAGAGAATCAGAAAATAGCACTTCTGGTATTCCCATTCCAAGTGGGGTGGAAATAGAGATTTTACAATATCTTTCCCCTAGAGCAGGAAGGGAATGTGAATTTTGCCGCATTCTTCCCCTGCCACACCCACCCACAGAACCGGTAGTAACAAAAATTAGATTTCACTATTGCTTAGGAGTCCTCATGGTGAAATCTCCCTATATCCATTTGTAGATGTTCTCTTGCACATTAATAGAGCCAGAGGAAAGAAGGTGAATGGTGTCCCACAGTCCTCCTTCTTACCTGTCCTCAAAATCCTGTGGTGTTATAAATGTTTTGGCTGAATTTGTTAAAACACTTTCCTAACTAGGAACTCTGAAAAAGTTCCTTGATTTCAGATGCTCCATAAAGATGCTAATTTGTTCACCCTTCCAGGGCCTTTTGTAAGGCTTTGCCCTGAAAACACACATGAAAGCAATGGGAATGAGTCAGGCTTGATTTATGCCTACAACTCCTTTCGACTTTAGTTCTGTCTGCAGGTAAATGCCTGCAGAGAGCTTTCTTTTTTAAAAAAAAAAAAATCTCGGTTAAAAATAAGCCATCTGTAAGTCATCATTTCTTATTTCTCACTGCAGTGCTGACTCAAGTGCAAGAGACAACATGGTTCATCTATTTCAGCCACCTGGACAGAATTTAGATTTCAGCAGTTTGTCTCACTCCAGCAGAAATGTCCAAATGGGATAGTTGTCTAAGGCTGTTGCAACAAGCAAAAACATCACTTTGACGGAGCGTTATAGACAAAGCATCTTTTGCCAGACAATCAGCTGCAGAAGGTACAACTGATTAAATCCAAGAAGAAAATATCTGTAAAAGTCCTGGCTTAATAATGCAATTTATGGGTATCAAAAAGTTTCCCTCTGTTTTTTACACTTTCTATACACAGACACAGAGGCACAGAAACACACATGTTGGACTTAGGGTAGAATGAAAGAAAAAACCTGTGGTCTTTGATTTGGAACCATAATGGAGCTTGCCCATTATGTTCATGAGTCATGACCATCATAAAACAGGTCACTTATGTGACTGATGCTATTTTATAACCCTGTATTGGTGGTAGTCCTTAAGAGAATCACTGTGATCATTAAGTAACTGTTATGGTTGTTAAGCAAACCAAGGGTTTGCTGTGGGCATAGTTTTGTCAAAAATGGAAGTAATATGACTGTGTGATGCTACAAAGGGTCATAACTGCTTGGTGCTGAGCATCCAAAGTTTGGATCCAAAAATTATCCAAAATTCCATCAGAATTTTTAATCTGGGTTGTAAGTAGCTCCCAGGTAGGTCCGTTGTAACTTTAAATGATCACTAAACAACCAGCCACAAATCAAGGACTATCTGTACTACATTTATATCTGCAGAACTGCAGAAAAAACAATTGCTGCCAACCTGCCTTCCATTCCTGTATACTGCATGAGTCAAAAAGAGGGCGGTGAAAATATTTACTGACCCCTCACATCCTGGACACAAACTGTTTCAACTCCTACCTTCAAAACGTCACTACAGAGCACTGCACACCAAGACAGCTAGACACAAGAAGAGTTTTTTCCCTAACACCATCACTCTACTAAACAAATAATTCCCTCCACACTGTCAGACTTTTTACTAAGTCTTCATTTCTATTTCTACTAGTCATTTTCCCTCATCATTCCTATCATCCTTTTCCTCCCCCTTAGGACTGTTTGACTGTAACTTGTTGCTTGTATCCTAAGATTTTTATTAATATTGATTGTTTCTTCATTGCTTATTTGACCCCTATGACAACCATTAAGTGTTGTATCATATGATTCTTGACAAATGTATCTTTTATTTTATGTACACTGAGAGCATATGCACCAAAGGCAAATTCCATGTGTGTCCAATCACACTTGGCCAATAAAGAATTCTATTCTATTCTATTCTATCTATTCTATTCTTCTATTCAGAGCTCAAATGTACATTCTCCATAAGCATGGAGACCATTTGCAATGACTTGTCTCAATTGCTGAAGAGGAATCCTTTAACATTTGAGGAAGTGGACAATAACAAACATTTTGTTGTAAAATAAATTCATTCTCCTTTAAGAACTCCAGATTCTCTCATTTTGTTCTTTCCAACAACACTCCTTTGCATTCAGTCTCCCTCAAGCTAAAGAAGAGAAATGTGGCCACAAAGGCACAGATAGAGAAGCACTGGGGAAGCACGTGCCAAGACACCAGCTTTGTGTGTATTTGTTACATTGCTGGCTCACTCTGTTGTTATGAAAAATCAGATGCGCCAACCTGGCAGGACTGATCATTTGCAATGCAGCCCTTTCATGTGTCCTTAATAATACCTTCAAGCCTGGTTCTAGGAATGTTGACTTACAGAGCCACTTCAATATTGGAATAAAATATTTGTCTCCTGTAATTAAATTTAATTGTAAATATGTCCATGTTGGTACCAAGAAAGCAAAACTGCCCCCTAGATAAAAAGTTATACAAAGAAAGCACTTCCAGCCAAGCTAGGCAGGTATTTACTTATTTATCTTGCTGGAGAAGGGCAGCACATATCCTGTAAGACTATAATAGTACCGGTAATTTAAAAAAATTGGTCCTCTTTAGCTGCTACATACTATTTTCCCTATTTTCCTTGGAGTTGTCAGTACAGTGTTCCCTCGATTTTCACGGGGGATGCGTTCCGAGACCGCCTGCGAAAGTCAGATTTCCGCAAAGTAGAGAGGCAAAAGTAAATACACCATCTTTGGCTATGGACAGTATCCCAAGCCATCCCTTAACACTTTAAACCCCTAAATTACCATTTCCCATTCCCTTAACAACCATGTACTCACCATTATTACTGGTACTCACCATTGAATAAGACACTTAGTGATCCTGATATTTATAAACATAATTATTTATTAACCATAATTATTTTTTTTGCTATTTATTTGCAAAAATTATTAGTTCGGCGATGTCGTATGATGTCATCGGGCGGGAAAAAACGTGGTATAGGAAAAAAACCCGCGAAGTATTTTTTAATTAATATTTTTTGAAAAACCGTGGTATGGGCTATTCGCAAAGTTTGAACCGGCGAAAATCGAGGGAACATTGTATACGTCCAATCTTGTTTCCCCTAAAATCTAGAAAGTTGCTTTCTTTTAAAAATAAAATAAAAAATAAAAGAGGCCAGGTTTACATAATTTGGATGCTTCACCTAGTTCCAATGGCTGTCTTTCCATGGTGGAATCCAAATGTAAGTATAGATCCGTGATGGCTAACCTATGGTATGCGTGGCACAGGTGGCACGCAGAGCAATATCTAAGGGCACACAAGGCATTGCCCTATGTCAGCTCCAGCTTATTTTTGGTCTTCCAGAGGATGAGGGTGGCCGTTATCACCCTCCCTACACTTCAGGAAAGCCTCTGGACCCTGTGGATGGCAGAAAACAGACCCAACGAGCCTACCGGATGTCCAGAGGTGTCAGGAAGGCCTGCATGCATATGCATGAGGGGGCAGCATGTGGAGGTTGTTTATGAATGCGTGGGGGATGAAGGGCATTGCATTATGGGTGTAGCCATGTGCATGCGTCCTTTTGGCACTCAAGCAAAAAAAGGTTCACCATCACTGGTATAGATGTTTAACGTTTTTGAAAGCATGTATCCAGGTATTCCTCGACTTACAACCATTCATTTAGTGACTGTTCAAAGTTACTTGACTGTAAAAAATATGACTTCAGCAATCGAGTTGTCGAAGCATGGAACTCATTACCTGACTCAGTAGTGTCAACCCCTAACCCCCAACATTTCTCCCTTAGACTATCCACGATTGACCTCTCCAGGTTCCTAAGAGGTCAGTAAGGGGCGTACATAAGTGCACCAGTGTGCCTTCCGTCCCCTGTCCAATTGTCTCTCCTTTATCTCATTTATTTATTCGATTTTATTTATTTATTCATTTTTTATGCCACCCTTTTTCTTAGACTCAGGGTGGCTTACAACATGCTAACAATAGCACTTTTTAACAGAGCCAGCATATTGCCCCCACAATCTGGGTCCTCATTTTACCCACCTCGGAAGGATGAAAGGCTGAGTCAACCTTGAGCCGGTGGTTAGATGATCTTTTCTTCTTTTCATATATCTTCTCCTCTATTTTTATATCTTTTCTTCTATCCTTTTCTTTATATATATTACTACTTGTCTGTTCTCTTCAATGTATATGTGTATTGGACAAAATAAATAAATAAATAAAATAAAAAATAAAATACTACAGCATTGGGGGGGGGGAAATGACTTATGACTGGTTTTTCACACGACTGTTGTGGCATCCCCATGGTCATGTAATCAAAAATTTGGGTTGATTGGCAACAAGGCAACTTTTATGGCAGCTGCATTGTCCCGAGGTCATGTGATCACCATCTGTCACCCTCCCAGTCGGCTTCTGACAAAGTCAGAATGATTGCATCATTCACTTAACAACTGTAGTGACTCATTTAAAAACTGTGAGGAAAAACAGTGAAACGTGTGGCAAAGCACACTTAAAAATGGCCTTGCTTAGCAATGAATCATGGTTGTTAAGTCAAGGGGACTACAGTAGTACCTCTAGATACGAGTTTAATTCGTTCCAGACCTGAGCTCGTATGTCGATCAACTCGCATCTCGAACGAATGCCTTTAGACTTTGTTTTTCCGTGCCGAGATAACCAGAAGCAAGGATTCTTGCGCCACCTAGTGGAAGCTTGGCTCGTATCCCGAATTTGAGCTCGGGTGTCAAACAGAAATTTCCCTCGCGTCGTGGCTCGCAACTTGGAATACTCGCACCAAGACAAATTCCTTGTGTGTCCAATCACACTTGGCCAATAAAATTCTATTCTATTCTATTCTATGTGGAGCAGCTCGTATCTAGAGGTACTACTGTACTTGTACAGAACCAAGAATGAACTTATGCAGGGGTGAAATTCAATTTTCTTTCCCTACCAGTTCTATGGACATGGCTTGGTAAGTCTGGCAGGAGAAGGATACTGCAAAATCTCCATTCCCACCCCATTCTGGGGCCAGCCAAAGGTGGTATTTGCTGATTCTCCAAACTACTCAAAATTTCCACAACAGGTTCTCCAGCACCTGTCAGAACCCGCTGGATTTCACCTATGATTGAACCTATGATGTAAATAAGAGGTTCTGATTTCAGAAACACCTGGGTTGATGTCTTATCTCTGAGCCTTCCGTGAAACAAAAGACTGTGAGTTCTTGTCTCACACAAAGCTAGCTGTGTGACCTTGGGCTAGTTAGTCTTGCTCATCCCTAGGAAGAAGGCAATGGCAAATCACTTCTGAAAATCTTGCCAAGAACACTGCAGAGACCAAACTGCAGGCAGATGCCAAGGGTCAACAGTGATTCAAAAATAGAGAGGGGGGAGGGGAGGAAGGGGGAGAGAAATTTTAGCATTTTTCACTCACAGGAATGAGAGGAAGAAAATGTCATGAGGGTATTGCAGAAAAGAGGTTGCCTGGGCATTGTGGCACAAGGATTGTTTTTGCTATCAAATAAGTGCAAGTGGAGAGAAGCTTCTAAAACATGTCCATGAACAATTCTACTTAGGACAATTAATTTAAAAAACAACAACAACTGGATGTATCTGCTTGACTACAATCCAGGCTGACAGTCACAAGCATATTTAGGCAGAATTGATTTGATGTGTCCGTCACCTGAGTAAATTTACATTGATCTATATGGTCTTTTAGAATATATTGCCTGCCGTATTAGAAAACATGAGAGTATGTTTTGTCATCATCAGCATGGTGCTATTCTAAAAGAGCAGCCGTAAGTAGGAGCCATGGCAAACCAGTTCTGAAAAACGTAGCCATGAAAACTTCAGGGAGTTGTCAGACGATGTTGTACATGAATGAATGGAAAAAACAAAAATAGTGGGATCATAAAAACCTCCAGAGCAATATAATGAGCTGTTTTCTACTGATGGAGTAAGTATGGAAAGCCAGTGAGAAAAACAAAATGGAAGGAATGGCAGTATGATATATACAAGCTGCTCTACTTCCTGCAGGATTTCTTCCTTCTGATGGCTCCCGGACAGGATGGACCACCACCGCCATACAGGACCCAGCCCCATGGCTGCCGGCTGGCTGCATTGGCAGAGGCGTCCTGGTTAGTCCCAGATTTCTTCCTTCTGGCAGCTCCTGGGCAGGACTAAATGGGGCACCTTTGCCCATGCAGCCACAAGGCTCGGTCCTGCATGACAGTGGCGATCCTGCGTGGCAGCGGCAGTGGCGGCAGTCCATCCCGGGCAGGAACTGCCAGTGGGAAGAAATCCTTTCTTTCCTGCAGATTTCTTCCTGTTGGTGGCTCCTGGGCGGGACAGCTTTGGCCCATGACTCTGCACATGCACAGGAAATTGAAGGGCGGGTGCGCACATGTGCGCCCCCACCCCTGCATCCCCCTCCCGAGTGTTCCAGTAGGACCGCGAATGGCTGCCCTTTACTGGATAGATGGATAGGTAGGTAGGTAGATATACAGACAGACATACAGACTGATTAAGGGAGAATGCCTAAGTACACCAGCGTGCCTATCATTCCTATCCTACTGTTCCCATTATTCGTACTCGTTTCTTATGCATATACTTTACCTGTTTATATTTATGTGTTTATATACTTTGTTCATACTTATAATTGTTCTCTCATACATGCTTGAATGAATGAATGAATGAATGAATGAATGAATGTAGGTAGATATTTGAGAAATTTGGCTTTGGGACTTCTGATTCAATATTTGGTGAACATACTATAGGTCTGCTAAGATTGCTTTTCAAAATGTCCTGAAAGCAGCTATTCAAGTAGCTAAGATGATTGAAGTCATGAAACATAATGGGTTACAATAACTGTTGTAACCTTAATGCTTATTACATGGCTGCACAGGCAAGCATGCAGAATTTATCAGGATGTAGAGAAGAAAAGGGAGAAGGAAAACTGCTGGTACTTCAGGAACATTAAAAGCAAATTAGAGCAAGATTAGCCAGGCTGATCCACAATAGAAAAAACTAATTCTGTAGTTGAATAATATCTTTATCAGAACAATTTTGACCGTTATTCTGTGATGTTAACTCCTCTCTAGTCAGACTAAATCAAATTAAAACTTAGATCTTTCAACCTAAGAATTATTTATCATGGGATTTTCAACTGTTAGAAATCATATCTTTATCTTAGATTATGGGGAAGAAGAGGAAGCTCAACATGACAATCAGATATTGCTGACGCTTTTTTGATTTACTGGTCTTCAGTTAACTTTTGAGTATAATGAGCAGATAATGAATTTCATTTTATCTCAGCATTAACTTGTGTTCCTCTTGCTGCTATAGTATAATGTCTGGGCTTCAGTCCAGGAGTCAGATGAAGGTGAGAATGCAGAGGTACAGTAGATGTTCACTGAAAATCAATACAGTTGACATTCCATACTTACTCCATCAGTAGAAAACAGCTCATTACATTGCTCTGGAGGTTTTTATGATCCCAGTATTTTTGTTTTCTCCATTCATTCATGTACAAGATTGTCTGACAACTCCCTGAAGTTTTCATGGCTACGTTTTTCAGAACTGGCTTGCCATGACTCCTTCCTATGGCTGAGAAAGAAAGACTGACTCAAGGTCACCCAGCCGACTTTGTGCCTAAGGGAGAAGGATTAGAACTCACAGTCTCCTGGTTTCCAGCCTGATACCTTATTCAATACATCAAACTGGCTCTCCATTAAAATTTACATAGTTATCATTGATGCTTCAATTCCCATGGCAGTAAGCAATTCCCAAGGAAGCACATAGCAGTATAAACTTACTGCACCTGAGTAATAATGCCTTTTTCATATATTTTATCAATAAATATGCATGCATACTATAGTGGACTAGGAGAAGTATTCCCATAAGACCCTACATATTGGATATCCAGATCACATCTTGATTCTTACTTAGAAGCCTGAGATATGTTATCACTTGCAGCCAATTCAATTCATTGTGTTGTTTCTAAAGTGTTAACAGCTTTTTTTATCTTGCAACCGTTACCTTCTGCTTATGAAACATCTTCCAATTAACAAAATATCAGAAGCCAGATGCAAAGGCAATCTAAAGTTTGCTGCCCAATTTCCACAGTCATTAAGTTTATGCCAAGAAAAAAAAATGATTTCCAAAATATATAAATATATGCTACACTACAAAATGGAGGAACACATCGTTAAAAATAGTATACATAGTTGGGGCAAAAATTTTGGTTATAGCATAAATTTAGATAAGTGGGAATCAATTTGGACCAAAAACTATAAATTAACAAAATCTACAGCTTATAAGGAAAACATATACAAAATGTATTATAGGTGGCACCTTCCACCGGCAACATTAGCCAAAATGTATAAAGGAACAAGCCCAAAATGTTGGAGGTGTAAAAAAATGGGGACATACTACCACATTTGGTGGACCTGCTCAAAAATGAAAAAATTCTGGAACAAAATGCAGAATTGGATAGAAGAGATTTTACAAATGAAGATAAATAAAAAACCTGAAGCCTTTCTCCTGGGAATTATAGATCAAAAAATTGAAAAAAACAAACACTACTTATTAATTCATATATTGACAGCAATTAGAATAACGATAGCTCAAAATTGGAAGCAACCCGAAACACCTGAAGACGATTTGATAATTAAAAAAATATTAGACTGTGCTGAATTTGACGCACTAACAATTAAATAAAAAAATAAAGAGGATTCAGAACACGATAAAACCTGGATACATGTTTATAACTGGTTTAAGAAAAGAAAATAATTCAAAAGAAAAAATCAAATTAACAATACTTTATATCCTTTTCATTACATAGAAAAAAAAATACAAAAGACATATATACAAAAAACCTTTTTATAAAGAAAGATCTGTATGACATTAAAGAAATTGAATATGAATAAAAGAAGGCGGATAAGAAAGAATTAAATGATTTAAAGAACAGTGACAACCTACAAGAGAAAATGGTATACGCTGAGGACACAACATGCTTCACCAGAAAATAATTTAAAATCAAAAATCATTCAAAACTTACCTCCTGAAGGGAATACAAGTACTGTACAAATATTATAAAAAAAAAAAAAGTTTATGCCATCAGTTTTGTCAGAAATCTTAACATATAACATGCTAACATACAAGTTTGATACAAATACATTATGTATATTACTCCCATAATTGGACAAAACTGAATTCAATATACAGTGGTACCTCTACTTAATAACTTAATTTGTTCCGTGACCAGGTTCTTAAAAAATTTGTAAATAGAAGCAATTTTTCCCATAGGAATCAATATAAAAGCAAATAATGCGTGCAAACCCATTAGGAAAGAAATAAAAGCTTGGAATTTGGGTGGGAGGAGGAGGAAGAAGAGGAGGACAGTTGCTGCCCAGAACGAAGGGAGCGTTTCTTTTCTCTAAACGCTGGCAGAAGTTTATTCCCTCTCCAAGCACCCAGAAAAAGGAAAACGCTTCATCCGCTCTGGGCTGCCAAAGCCTCCTTAAGCGCCACCTAAAGGCTCCTCTGGCAGCCCAGAAAAGCTCGAGATGGCCTGGATTAAAGGGAGAATGGCAGGAAACTGGCTGGGCCTTTGTGCCCCTCTCAAATTTCCTGGGAAATTTTTCTGGGCTTAGGTTCTTAAGTAGAGGCATTCTTAAGTAGAGGTACCACTGTACTTGCTTTATGCATACTGTATATATATATGGACAACTGGTGGGTTGCTCCAGATTCGGACCAGTTCGCCCTTACCAGTAGCAGAAATTTGTCCCCTGCTCGCCAAACAGGTAGCGATGCCCCCCCCCCAAATTTATCCTCCGGTCGCTGCTCTTTGAAAGTGGCATGCACTTCTGACATGATGCGAACCAATAGGGAAGGTAAATAAATAAATAAATAAATAAATACATGGAGACAAAACAAAAATGCAAATTCAGAAGACAGAAATCAAATGTGCGAGAACAAGAGAGGGTAAACTGTCTGGGTGTAGACAACAAATAAATAAAGAAATAAACATATTAAAAGCAATTTGAGTGTTGAAGCAATGATGACAAATAATGAGGCAGCTGACAAGACAAATACAATTTCACCTGCATCATCTCCAAATTACACTACATTCTGCCTCTATAAATTATTATTATCATCATCATCACCATCATCTTCTTCTGACCCCATTTTGAATACCGTGTCCAACTCTGGGCATCGTGTTTTCAGTCTGATTCAGTGCAATTAGAAGAGATGCCAGAAACAGCAAATGGTACACTGTTCAAGGATCTAAAAACAAAGACCTGTGAAGAAAAATGGAAGGATCTGGAAATTGAATCTTCAGAAAAGATAAGGGAAGGAATATAATAAGCACTTTTCCAGCCTCTGAAAGAATGTCAGACAGTAGGTCAAGACCTGTTCTCTTATCATTTCAGAGGGTACAATAAAGAATGGTACATTTAAAGTTAAAGGAAGGTAGATTCTGATTGCAAACATTTGACCCCCAAGGGAGGGGATACATTTCTTTTCACTGGTTGTGTTCACACTGGACAGCTACAGTATCTGTATAATAATGCAGACTAAACCCCATACAATGGATTTAACCCTGCTGTTCTGTTCGGGTCTGTGAGACCCGAAATCAAGGTTTGAGACCCTGTAAAAATTTTTCCCTGCATATCTGAAACTTGAAATTTCATGACTTTTCATCATTTCAGGGGTTCTCTCTATGAGAATTTTTTTTGGGGGGTGGGAGGTTTCTTTCTTGCTGAAAAAAAAAACCTCCCTAATGTTATGTTCCCGGGTCACCCTGACCCGGACCGAAAACTCTTCATTTGCAGTGCTTATGTTTGGTCTTTTTGAAAGCTTTTTTCACTTGGAAAGTAGTCTGAACATTTCTTCACACAATGGAATGAAAATTGAACTGAAAAAATTAATCCTTATTGGTTTATTTTGCCCATAAATGTGCCTCCCCCCCCGTTTTTGTGAAAGTTTTTTCAATTTATGGATAGTTTTGCTTGCAAAATGCAGTCTATTTTACTGGAGTTGGTGTGGGAATGGTACCTTGAACATTTCTGAATATAAGAAAAATATAAAGGAACTGAAAAAAATGATTCTTACTGTTTTTTTAACATCAGAAATAAGGCCTCCCCCCCCCTGGCTGCTTGCAACAATTTTCACTTTTTATTTTTTTATGCTCCAAATCCGAAATATTCTTTAAAATCTTACGCATTCATTTACTCAATTTAACAATGCTGATCATCAAAAAAATATTTGTGGGGGTGGGGGAAAAAATTTTTTCTTGGCAAAAAAAAAGTCACATTTACTCTGTTCGGGTCATATAGACCCGGATCAAAATGATTTTTTTTAGGTACTTGAATTTGGTCTTTTTGAAAACTTTTTCCACTGGAAAACTAGTTTGAACATTTATGAACATAATGATATGAAAATTGAACTGGAAAAATTGAGACTTATATTTTTATTTTGATCAAAAAGCCCCTCCCCCCATCCTTTTTGAATTTCGTGTCAATTTATATTTTTTAAGGCTACAAATCCCTAAGGAATTTTCCCCCAAAAGGTTTGATATACTAAATTGAACAATCCTGAACATAAGAAAAATATAAATGAACTGAAAAAAATGACTCTTATTGGTTTATTGTTTTATACTCGAGTATAAGCCTACTCGAGTATAAGCCTATTTGAGTATAAGCATGGGGGCCCATTTATGAGCAAAATAAACCAATAAGGATCATTTTTTCAGTTTAATTTTCATATCATTATGTTCAGAAAGGTTCAAGCTACCAATCCCACACCAAAATAGAATAGTAAAATAGAATGCATTTTGCAGGCAAAATTATCAATAAACTCAAAAGTTTTGATATACTAAATTGAACAATCCTAAACATAAGAAAAATAGAAATGAACTGAAAAAAAATGATTCTTATTGGTTTATTTTTGAATATAAGACCATATCATTTTATACTCGAGTATAAGCCTACTCGAGTATAAGCCTATTTGAGTATAAGCATGGGGGCCCATTTATGAGCAAAATAAACCAATAAGGATTAATTTTCTCAGTTCAATTTTCATATCATTGTGTGCAGAAATGTTCAAGCTACCAATCCCACACCAACTTTAGTAAAATAGAATGGATTTTGCAAGCAAAACTATCCATAAATTGAAAAAACTTTCACAAAAACGGGGGGGGGAGGCACATTTATGTGCAAAATAAACCAATAAGGATTAATTTTTTCAGTTCAATTTTCATTCCATTGTGTGCAGAAATGTTCAAACATGTTTCCAGGTGAAAAAAGCTTTCAAAAAGACCAAACATAAGCACTGCAAATGAAGAGTTTTCGGTCCGGGTCAGGGTGACCCGGGAACATAACATTAGGAACTTTTTTCGAACAGAACAGCAGGGTTAAAGGCATAAATGTACCCGTCCAGAGGAATAGTTTTATGATTTTTTTCCATTCATCAGCTGAATTGAAGTCCTATCTAGCCAACTTGAGACAACACAAAACAATAACGCTTTAACTTTTGCTGCATCCTTGGCTGATCCATATGATTCCTTCTTGCTCTACTTCAGGTAACAACAGGTTATATAGTGTACTTTGAATAAATAAAATGAATGAAAAAATGTAATCAGTCAATGTGAAAAATATTGAGGGGACAATGCAGCATGAAATATGATGCAATTCTTTTGGGGATTCTCTACTCCAATTTGTCAACATCTTCTAATATTTCTTATTTGGTATCTCCTAACTAAACTACAGGTAGCCCTTGCTTATTGACCCCAATTATTATTATAATTGTGTTGCAAAATGAAGAAGTAGTTAAATGAAAAATCATGTTACCACTCCACCACTGGTGGGATTCAATTTTTTTTTACTGCCGGTTCTATGGACATGGCTTGGTGGGCATGGCTGGGGAATGGTACTGTAAAATTTCCTTTCCCTCAGTGCAAATTTATGCTAATATGTTTCATCTTCACCTTCAGATAAAATAGCAGGGAAGGGAGTCTACTATTTTTTCTGCTTTGCTGGGGAGAATATGGTTTCAAAAATACGGTGGGTGGGATAACAGGTCTGAATGAAACTCAAGAAACATGGTGTTAACAAAGAAGACACATAGTTGAATGGCTGTACTGGAGGCTACCTGATGAGAGAGGTGGCTTGCCCAAACTTCTATAATAGGCTTGGAGTTAAGCGAAGGGAAGGAGGGAGGGAGGGAGATTTCTATTTACACTCATAATACAGCTCCTGACTTTGTCTCCAAGATCACAGGTACAAAAACCATTACAGATTCTAGACATCTTGAAGCTATAATAGGAGAATCCACCTTAAAGAAGGAAACAATATATTTTTATGCCAATGCACTTGGATGTTCACTTATGGCTAAGGACAAATTAAGTAAAATCATGCAACAAAAGAGGGAGAGAGGAGAGACAAGTGTCTGGTTTTGCATGGAGGCATTGCTGCATAATGAGTTTGTGCCACTGCAAAGTCAGCTCTGGAGTTGCCTAATCAGATGGTGTTGGCTAGTTTGAAGAGTTTAATTAGCTTTTTTCTGGCTATGTGCCACTCATCTGAAACTGGAACAAGCAGAAGTTTTTTCTGCAAAGGTTGGTGGAACTTGAGGATGATTTGCTGATTGAAAGAATGTCTTGCTTTGTCCAATTGCTAGACTACAGAAACTTAATCCTTTTCTCCTTCCCACCCCAAAGAAGCTTTGCTTCCCATTCCTTGAGTCTTCTTATCCCTCTCTGGCCACGTGCAACCACATTAAATGTTCTGAAAGAAACACTGGGTACAGTGAAGGGCTGCAATTTTTTTTACTACCATTGCGAGGCGTGGCTTATTTTGTGGGTGTGGCTTGCCAGCCACGTGACCAGGCGGGAGTGGCTTGGCGATCATGTGACCTATTTACTATTACTGAACATCCAAAATATACTATTTAATTCTATGTATATATTTAATTCTACAGTGTTCCCTCGATTTTTGCAGGGGATACGTTCCAAGACCGCCCCCGAAAGTCGAATTTCCGCGAAGTAGAGATGCCGAAGTAAATACACAATTTTTGGCTATGGACAGTATCACAAGCCTTCCCTTAACACTTTAAACCCCTAAATTACCATTTCCCATTTACTTAACAACCATTTACTCACCATTATTACTTGTACTCACCATTGAATAAGACACTTAGTGATCCTGATATTTATAAACATAATTATTTAATAACAATAATTTTTTTTTGTTATTTATTTGCAAAAATTATTAGTTTGGTGATGACGGATGACATCATTGGGCGGGAAAAACTGTGGTGTAGAAAAAAAGCATGAAGTATTTTTTAATTAATATTTTTTTAAAAACCGTGGTATAGGCTATTTGCGAAGTTCGAACCCGTGAAAATCAAGGGAACACATATTACATACTGGGACACAAAAATATATATTATCTACTATATAAGCTATATGTGTATATACATACACACATGCACACACAGCTCTTCTAAAATCATACACATTCAACCTCATTTACTGTGATAGGAAAAACATACGCAGAGCCCACAAGGGAAAAAAAGAAAAAAAAATCATTTTTTTTCTACCGGTTCTGTGTACCTGACTGTACCAGTAGGAGCCCATCACTTGTATAAAACCACTAGACAATAATGGTGGCATAGTGATTAGAGGGAAATATTGCAGGCTGACTGCCCACTGCCAGGGGTTCGATTCTGACAGGTTGATTCAGTCTTCCATCCTTCTGAGGTCAGTAAAAATAAGAACCCAGATTGTTGGGGGCAATATACTGACTCTATGTAAACTGCTTAAGAGTGCTGTAAAGCACTTTGAAATGGTATACAAGCCTAAGTGCTATTGCTAGTAGGTTGTTTATATTGTATATAATATAGTATATTGAATATAAAATATATGAGCTTTTTTTAAAAAATCAACAAAACATTACAGGTAAGAGCTCTTGCCTCACGATCAGGAGGCTGTGAGTTTGATCCTAGATAGAGGCAGATATAAGGGTCTCCTGCTTGGGCAGGGGATTGGAGTCTGTTAATCTGTTAAAACCAAATAAATTCTACTTTTATTGTAAGGCTGTAGTAGCAGAGTCTTGCAGTTAGTCTTGTTCCAGACTTGCCTGTTGCAGTTTCATTTTGTTACCATTATCATTATCATTATTATTTGACTTGTATGCCGCCCTTGGGGATACAAACATAAGCATGTAGCCTAACGTAATACGCAATCATACAGTCCAATCACACCATACCATGTTACTCAAGGTTATTCCTTTTATCTATTACATTGCATCTCAATGCATTCAAGGCAATACCAAGAGTAAAGACAAGGAGATAGGGTACATAGAATCACTTTGTCCTGCATTTTTAACAAAAGAATCGTTGAACTTACCTGAACGGTCTTCTCCATGTCCTGGAAGGAGAGTCCAGCATGGGATTTAGCTCAAGTCTTATTGGTAGGGACTGAGTTTTAAATTAATATAATTAACATATTAAGTAGGTACCGCCCCCTTGCTGCCCCAGTACCTCAGTTTTAAAAAACGAAATCAAGTAGTAAACAGAATTTATTAAACAACTAACAACAACCATTAACTGAACCGCAACAACTGTCCATAATTCAATGGGAGGGTTTGGACTCTCCTTCCAGGACATGGAGAAGATCGTTCAGGTAAGTTCAACGGTTCTTCTCCCATGCCTCTGGAAGGAGAGTCCAGCATGGGATATACCCAAGTTCCAGTGTCCAAGGGAGGGATATCATTGAATCATGACCCTGTAGTGTCACACACTCGTTGCAATACTCTCCTCCCGAAGGCCGCCTCGGCTGAAGCAAACGTGTCCAGTTTATAATGCCGTATAAAGGTGGTAGGGTTGGCCCACGTGGCCGCCCTACAGATGTCCTCTATCGATGCCTGTGTGGCCCATGCCGCTGAAGTAGCGGCACTACGAGTTGAATGAGCCGTGATCCCACTAGGCAATGTATGGGAACCTGCTTTGTAGGCTTCGACTATACAAAGCTTCAACAATTGACTAATCGTCTGTGAGGACACTTTGAGACCTAGTCGATGTTGCCCAAAGGAGACAAACAAGGCCTCAGTCCTACGGAAAGGAGCCGTGCGCCTGATATAGAGTTTCAGAGCTCTGCGCACGTCCACCTTATGCCACTTAAGTTCCAACGGATGGGTTCCATGAACGCAGAAATCCGGCAAGACAAGTTCCTGCGTCCGGTGAAAGTGGGTGTTGACTTTAGGTATGAACGTTGGGTCCAAACGGAGGATCACCCTATTAGGATGAAATGTACAAAGGTCAGGTCTTACTGACAAGGCCGACAGCTCCGACACCCGCCGTGCCGATGTAATGGCCACTAAAAAAGCTGTCTTAAGGGATAAAGTCCTTAAAGGTACCATTCTCAAGGGTTCGAACGGGGGAGCTGTGAGTGCTTGCAGTACCACGGAAAGATCCCAAGTAGGAAATCGTCATATCGGTGGAGGATGCTTATTGGTAGCTCCTTTCAGAAAGTCTTTAATCAACGAATGGTGGGACAATGACCCACCATCCTCAGATTGAATAATCGTTGCCAAAGCCGCTACCTGTCTTCTTAAGGTGTTGGGAGCCAATCCCTTCTCCAGACCGGATTGTAAAAACTCCAACACCAAGACTACACTAGCATCCTGTGGCCGCTGATGTCTGACCAAGTAGCCTGGTAAATCCAAGTCGTTGAAGGCCTCCTGGCCGACTGGATCGTGGCGATGACATTCTCAGGAATATCCCCGGTTCTCAATCTGTCCCCCTCAAGCGCCAAGCGGTCAGGTGGAACCACTGAGGTTCCGGATGGAATATCGCTCCCTGAGTGAGGGTGATTTGGTCGTCTGGAATCCGCCAGGGCTGGACAATTGAGAGCCCCATCAGGTCGGCGAACCAAGCTCGCCGCGGCCAATGTGGTGCTATCAGGATGACCTCCGCCTGTTCCACCAGGATCTTCTCGATGACCCTTGGAATAAGTGGTGTTGGTGGAAAGGCGTATAGCAATTCCTTGGGCCACGGAAGGTACAGGGCATTGGTCCCCTCGGCTCCTGGTGTGGGAAATCTGGAATAAAACCTCGGGAGCTGGGCATTGTGCGGAGTCACGAATAAGTCCACCGTCGGGTTGCCAAACCTTTTGGTCACTTGCTGGAACAGATGTGGGGTCAGACTCCACTCCGCTGGATCCACTGCTTGCCGACTGAGCCAATCCGCCTGAGTATTGGCCTCCCCGCAATGTGCTCTGCGTGGAGTGACGCAAGATGGACCTCTGCCCAGTCGAAGAGGAGTTGCGTTTCCTCCATCAACCTGAGAGTTCTGGTCCCTCCTTGGTGGTTGAGGTGCGCCCTGGTCGCAACATTGTCCATACGAACCAACACAGGATGTCGTCCAAGTAAGCTAAAAGTCTTATTGACCGGGACCGTAAGGAGGCGATTAGCGAATCCAGGAGCTTGGTGAAGGTACGCGGTGTGGAAGAGAGGCCAAAAGGCATCGCCCGGTACTGATAGTGATTCCCCTGGACATAAAAGCGGAGGTATCTCCGGTGCTCCGGATGAATGGGCACGTGTAAATACGCCTCCTTCAGGTCGATGGATGACATGAGATCTCGAGGCCGGATTGACGCCAGGATAGTGCGAAGGGAGGCCATCTTGATTCTGCGGTATAACACGTACCTGTTTAGGTGCTTCAGATTCAAAATGAGCCTGTAACCTTCCGATGCCTTGGGTACTATGAAGACCTTGGAGTAGAACCCCATGCCCTCCATCTGGGCTGGCACCCTCTCGATGGCTTGGATCTCTAGGAGATGCGCAAACTCTTGTTCCAGTAATGTCCGTTTGGTAACGTCTTTGGGCACTGGACATGACACAAAATGGGTAGGCGGAATATGAAGGAATTCCAGGCGTAGGCCCCGGGTCACTGTGTCCAAGACCCAAGCGTCGGAGGATGTGGTCCTCCAGGCGGTACAAAACCTTTGGAGTTTCCCCCCCAAAGGGACCTGCCCTATGCAGTCACTTGGCTCGACGGAAGCCTCGTTGATTGGAACCTTGCTGGTACCCTCTGCCCCGGTCTTGGAAGTAGGCCCTATCACCCTGGTATGAATAGGACTGACCATATTGACCTTGTGAATACGGTCTGGGTGGTTCCGGAGGCTGGGTCCCATCGAAAGGGCTGTCGCTGTCGATACGGGGCATTACTGTGATCCTGACGTCGAGAGGATCTGGGGAGGATCTTCCTCTTGTCCTTGTCCTCCACAAGGACCAATTCCAACACCTCCCCGAACAATTTTGTGCCCTGGAAAGGGGCAGATGACAGGCGCCATTTTGACTTGGCATCCGCCTGCCAATGTCGAAGCCAAAGGAGGCACCGAGAAGAAATAGTGGAAGCCATGCCCCTTGCGGAAAACTTCGCCGCGTGCAAGGTGGCATCTGTGGAGAATTCGGCCGCCGCCAGGAGCTTGTTTAGATCCTGTTTTAGACGAGAATCTTCAGGCCCCATCCTAGCCTGTACCTCCTGAATCCACGTGATGGATGCCCTATTGAAGATGGATGCAGTAGATGCAGCCCGTAGGGCCCATGCTGCCATCTGATGGGCCTTTTTCAGGAGAGTTTCAGCCCGTCTCTCATCAGGCTTGAGACTATCTGCAGTCTCAGAAGGGACGACGGCATTGGATACCAGTGTGGCTACCAACTTATCTACTGGCGGGAACTGTAGCAGGTTCTCCATCTCGTCGTCAAATGTGTAGAAACAACGCTCCACATTGGAGGGGCCTTGTGCCGCTGCTGGGTGCTGCCAGGTGCGCTTGATGTTTTCTAAGAATATCTCCATCGCAGGTACGTTATCGGACTCCCTGGGTTGTTCCTTACACAGGGAAGCAGAAGTCCTAAGTCCATCCCCTGCCTCAGTAGGTGCAGCCGCACCTGGCACATCCAAGGCTTGTTTCACCTTGTGCAAGAGCACCCTAAATAATAAGTCCCTCTCCGTAGCAGAACCCAGAGTTCCCAATGCCAGTGGCCCTGCTGTTGGAAGCGGCTGGAATGGGGGTATATGCAGAACCCCTGAAGCTGGAGAGGCCAATGCTGCATCTAAGCGTTGTTCTAATGCCCTTATTTTCCTCTCAGCTTCCTTCAAAGAGGAAGATGTTTGGGAGGACTTGGCCTTGGACTTAGAGGAAGTCCTTTCTTTGCCCTTGGGGGGTGCCGGAGCAGACTGGAGTTGCTCCCCTCCCTGATCCACCTGCTGGTCGGCCATCCTTATTAGAGCAATGGGGCAGTGTTTACTCACAAAACTGTAGAAGTTTGATTACACCAGAAATCATTAAACGGAGCCTGAATCCACACAGAAATGACAGCATTAGCTGATGACAGTTGCTCACCCACGTGAGTAGCTCAGCCAATGAAGCGTGTAGCCGGGCAGATTAGTAGCCTAGCTCCTGGTGCCTTGCCAAACTGCGCCGAAATCCGAGCAGGAAAATCCGTCCCGCGCGTCAATTGAGTAAAAAAATGGCGGGCGCTACCAACTGCCGCCCTTGGGGGGGGTGAGGTTCCCCTTGGCGGTGGTGTGCACGGCCGTTTAGGCGCCGTGACTTGCGGCTGTCAAGAAGTCTGGGGAATTCCCCGCTCGCCGCTTGTGTCTCCTGCGGCCGCTCGCTCTCTTTCTGCGGCTGCGGCTGGGCGCGCTCCATTGCAATTATGAAGCATCAGCTGTGAGGCGCTCCGGACGCTTCTCCCGGAATCAGCTGAGAAGCACGCCTGCCACTGGTCTCAGGGCTCAATAACCAAGCCTCTCCGCCGTCCCCGTAAGTGGGTAGGGGGCGGACCCCTCCCACTTGGGGTGAACGAGCCAGATATGGCCACGGAGGTCAGGGATCTCCGGCTCAACCTTCCTCGTCAGGGCAGTACTCGTGGGGAGAAGAGGCCCCATGAGGAGAACGTTGGGGGGCAGAAACCCCTAAACGATGTTATGACCTGTGAAGACATAAGAAACAACATTAAAAAGGCAATACATCCATTATTATATTTATTACAATAATAACTCATTAATTAAAATTTCCTACAAACTACTCCCTCAGGAGTAAAAAACTCAGAGTCCCTATCATAGACTGAGGTACTGGGGCAGCAGGGGGCGGTACCTACTTAATATGTTAATTATATTAATTTAAAACTCAGTCCCTACCAATAAGACTTGAGCTAAATCCCATGCTGGACTCTCCTTCCAGAGGCATGGGAGAACAGTTTCTACCTGCATGGCTCCAATAGGTGTAGTAAAGAAGCTGCAGAAAGGATGAACAAAAAATCACAACCATATATGGAAATGAAGCAGAGATCTGTGCAAACAGTTATGCTAGGACCTTTTGGAGGTAAAGTCTGTTTCTCCAATAGGAAAAGGACAGCTATATAACCTTCTTTCTTCCTTTCTCTTATTTTCTCTGGACTTGGGAGAGTGGAGCTTGGTGCCCAAACACCTTTTCCCTACCTAGGGAGAACTCATTTGGCAGGTTTGTCTTCAGATCCTGAAAGCTCTGCATTTGGCCTGGACACATAATTTAGAGAGGTCAGAGAACTAGAATTTTTTTACTTTTAGGAAATGGGACTCTGAACATTCTTGTTATCTGAGGATATACACCAGCTGGCTTCAAAATGGTTTGAAATAACTGCAGGGTGGAAAAGATGACATACCACCAGGCCCCAAGTGGAGTAAAAGGTGAAAGCTGAAAAAATTATGAATACTTATTTATAGCCTTATTTATAACTTTAGATGGACAGATGAATGCCAGCCTAAAGTACAAATATGTATGTCTGTGTGTGTGTATACACACACACGCGCGCGCACACACACACACACACACACTTTAGGCTGGCATGCACCTATAAATCTAAAGTCAGGGATTTAAATCTATAAATATCCGTGTTGAATTCAGACACCTATCCATATAAATGGTGTTCCCCCAGAACATAAGACCCCTATACTTTTTTGAACCGTGAAATAGGTGCTTGGCCTTACTGCCATGCACTGAAAAGTCCAATTGAGCATCTTATTTTTGGGAAAACAGAGTACACCCCCCCCCCTTCTAAATGAAGGTTTCCAAGGAAGCAACAAATGAGAACTACAGGCCTGACAATAACTGCTGTTCTGAGTAGGTAAACACCAATCTCGTTTTTCAATAGGTATCTGCATCCCCTTCCAGTAAATATATATACATATACTGTATTGGGTAATCGCAGCACGGCAAATCGATTGTGACGGAAAATAACCTATGAAGCTCAGGATTGAACCGTGGAAGCCTTGGTGCTTTCCCTAAATAATTAACTTTTTACTAAGGGAAAAAAATATGCCTAAAAGGAGGGGTCAGAATAGATGGGGAAATCTTTGCCCATTTGATATCCGCTGCAATGAACTCGGGGAAGTACAGACGAGGAGAGGAAAGGAGGCGGCGGCTGTGGGCTCTTTTTTCCCTGATGCCGGCTGGCGACAACGGGACCACCGTAGCAGGTAGCCGTGTGTCGGGGGGGGGGGAGGACAGGTAGGGCTCGGCAATTCACTCCGCTGCACTCGCCAGGGGCGGCCTTTCGTTTCAAAAGGCCAAGCGGAGAAAACGGGCCTGGTTTGGAAAGACGCCGAGACGAGCCAGAAAGGGCGAGGGCAAAAAGACCCTCAGAAAGCGCCCCGCGTCGGGCGAGAGTTCTTGCGCGCAGCCTCCGCCGCCGGCTCTCTCATTCTCTCTCTCTCAGAAAGCAGACCAGAAAGGGAGGCCCTCCCGCCAGAAGGCGGCTGCATACAGGCGGCCGGGGAGCCGGGAAAGGCCCTCACGCCGCCTGTGGAAAGAGCGGCTGCCGGAGCGGCGCGCAGGAAGGCCTGATTGGCTCGGCAGAGAGGCTGCCGCGCTCCCGGCCTGCGCTGGCGGGTGGGGTGGGGAGGGAGGGGAGGGGAGGCGGGCGCTGAGGCGGGGCCGGGCCGAGCGCAACGAGGAGGGGGCGTCGGCTCCGCAGCCAGCGCGCCTGCCCGACCGGTGGCAACGACGACAACGACTGAGGAGCTCGGGCGGCGAGCAGGCGGAGGAGGGGCGGGGGAGGGGGGGTCTCCGGGCCGGGACGGCCGGGCCCCATGGGCGGGTGTGTGGGCTCTCACCACGACTCATCGGGCAGCCTCAATGAGAACTCGGACGGCACCGGAGGTGAGAGCGGCGGAGGGGCTGGGCTGTTCTTGGCCGAGGCGGGGAAGAGAGGCGAGCCAGAGGCAGCTGCTTCTCACAATGAGGAGGGAAGCCGGGAGGGGCCCTCGCCGCCTCCTCTTCTCCTTCTCCTTTTTTCACCTCCTTTTCATTCGGTTGTCTCTCTCTCCCGTTGTTGGGAGACATGCCCCTCTGTCCTGCCTCCCTCCGCCCGAAAAGAGCGCCCCGCTTCCTGGAAGTGGTCCTCCTCCTTCTTCTCCTTCCAACTTTCCTCAACTCAAAAGGCTATACAGCGGGCGCTCTCCAAGAGGGAGAGGGGACCTGCAGGGATCCCGGCGGGGCTAAGGGGCAAGGGCCCTGACCTGAAAGTAAAAGTGGGACGGAGAGGCAAAGTATCCCCCTTGCCTTCCGTCTCACCCACTCTAGAGATGGAGAGAGAATTGCCCTTGGTCTGCTCAAGGTGGCCTGCCTCTCTCCCTTAGTCTCACCTCTCTTTAAGAAAAAACGGACACTAATATAAACCCCGTGAATCCTTTCCCTGCCAAATAACTTTAGAAACTGATTTATTATTATTATTATTATTACTATTATTATTATTATTATCATTATTATCATCATCATTATTAACATTATTATTATTATCATCATTATCATCACAAAAAACAATACACAGCAAATGAGATTTATATGCTAGATTTCATATCACAAGTCAAACCCTTCCCAAGCGTCTAGGACTGTGTAATGTATTTTCGTATGATGCGCACAGATCTAAGTACGGTGGCCTTTTGCAACTGACAGATCGTGATTTTGTCAATGTTTACTGTTTTCAAATTATTGTTATTATTATTATTATTCACAAAAAAACAGCAATACACAACAAACGAGATTTATATGCTGGATTTTGTATCACAAGTCAAAGCCTTCCCAAGCTTCGAGGACTGTATTATGTATTTTCGTATGATGCGCACAGATCCAAGTACGGTGGCCTTTTGCAAATGACAGATCGTGATTTTGTCAATGTTTACTGTTTCCAAATTGTTATTGTTGTTGTTGTTGTAGTAGAAATACAATGCGTGTTATTGATAAATTTGGATTGCCAACCTCCTGACCTGATGACAGGTAGAAATTGGGAATAGACATTCCCTTAAGAAAGAGTCATCAGTATTCACCTGTAGTTCAATGGCTTCTCCTTTAAAGTTGTAGTGACATTGTGGAAAGGTGATTTTTCTTAAAACTCCCCTGCCTTCTGAAACTCCAGAACACCTTGAAGCATACAAAGCATCTAATTGTGCTAGAAAATGAAAGTCTTTAAGTTAGAATGTTTCTTTCCCTTAAAGCAGACTGCACTCAAAAGTTGCTGGGTGCTGCAGCTAATAATGTTTTGCCTGCTTGTAACACTGCATAAGATTGTATGATAATCAGGAGAGAAGGATAGGTTTTCCCCTCCTTCCCCCACCCTTTTTTAGGATTGTCTCCTCTTCTGCTACCTGGAGAACATTTACTCCCCACTTAAGGATTATGCCCCCTATGATTTCCAATAAAACAATGGCTGCTTTTCTCCTTAGTTATACGCAGGTAGCTATAGATTATAGAACATCTATTACAGAAATGTAAGGATCTGTTTAAGCTATAACCAGGATAGTGAAATATCACAGACTTAACTAGTCTCAAATTTAATAAAGTGAGAGTGACCATTCAGATGGGCCTAGATAATTCACCATATCTGAGTAATGTCATCCATTGTTAAGAAACTGCCATGCTGGTTAGGTATTATGAGGCAATAAAAGGTCATAGAAGAAATAGTCTTAGATGTGAATTTTTTTTTCTTTTAGCTTCATCTTGTAGCCAAATGAATGGTAAAGATTTTTTAAAGATTTTTTAAAAATAAAAGAGTATCATTATATTAAAGCCTATGATAATTTGCACAATGAAAGCATATGAATAGTTGATCCCAGTGGGATTATGGATCCTTTTGGGCCTGGATTTACCTATCAGGATCTTATGTCTATATTCTACTTCTGCTGGGCATCATTTTGAAATATCAACTAATATAGTACAGTACTTGCATTTTATGGATTGTCCAATCTGTGAGAATTATATGCAGGGTTTAAGGTAAAAAATAATCACTGAAGAGATATCTTATATTTAGTTCATAATGTGACTCTCAGACATAAATTCCAATTCATTGAATATTGGTTGCATGGTAATATATTTTAGAAGGTCCCCCCCCCCCCATTTTTATTTAAATACTGTAAAGTATTTAGGTAGATACTTGTGCATCACAGTGGAACAAACTAGAGAGTACAGTAGTTTTTATATTTTTAAAAATGAAATAACTAATGTACATTACATTAAGCGTAATGTACCAGCAAAAAAGTCACATTCTCAAAATTTTGTCTAAATTCTCTGCTTTTCAGTAATATGCATTTGTGATTAATGCCTAATTTCACTAACCATTTCAAGACAAGTAGCACTGTGTTGAAGTTAGAAATGCATTGCCATTACAACACTAATTCAAAAACAGATCTATTGAAGTTGAGACTACGGTTACTATCCTACTAGGTCACTTCTGTCTCTAATTTCACTTGCAGTGCTGGATCAATTTACAGCTTCTTGCAAATTATTACAAGCAGATCTTGCACTTTACAGTTTTATCTTAGACATTTCTAAAATATAGCTTCTGGTTTTTTAGGACTCTGAATTATAAGAAAGTATTAATTCACCACTTAGTGAAGATCCCTAGTCTCAATTTTTCTCTTGAGACTGTAGATAAATCTACTAAATACAATACATTTTGGAAATATAGTTACCGGTAGCTATGTATCACAATTTATATATGTTAAGTATGTGGGTAAGAATTTGCGATACAAATATCAAGGTACCGGTATGTCTTTTTCATTGGGTTGTCATTTTGTTCTTTATGCAGTTTTTTCCATGATAGATCTGAATTCAGCTGGATTTCTTATGTGGAGCTGTTTGACAGTTTTGTTGACCAAAGGCATGAGAGTTGGTGCATGTCTGTATTGTAAACTGTTCTTCAATTGCAGTGGGATCTAAAGACTAATGATGCCATTATGTGGTTTTTCTATATTTCCAAAGAAGTATCAGCTGAAACCTGCCATATAATTGTTCTTTTTGCATATTAAATTTAAACCGTACATAAATCAACAGTTATAAATTGATAGCTTGGCCAAAAGATATTTGTGTCATGTTATTTGTGTGATTAAGACCTGAAGTGTGTTTACAGAACCAGAGCACTGTTAGATGAATTTTATGTGGTTTTCTCCAATCTGCTATTACAGTGATATAGACCAGCATGGCTTATGGTATATTACTTTTCTATTCTGAACAGTTTCAGTGATTTTGTGGTTGCTCAGTTTTTCTATTGTAATGTTTGTTGATAAACTCTTTTTTAAAACTTAAGTTAAAACTATTATTTCCTTTGGCAATTAGTACTATCATTAAGGCCTCTTAACTGCAAAATGAAAAAAAAAGTTTACTGAGATTAAAAAACCTACATTATACATTAAAATATAATAAATGCAATGAAGAATTAATGTATTAGAGTGGTAGTGGTAGTAAATACTTAGTATTGACCTTTTGTAGACCAACTTATGTAGCTTAGATCCAAACCTGAAAATAAATTAAAACCAGTATCTTTTCCAGCATTCACAATTGAACACAATTTAATAACTTTCAAAGAAATTTAGATATACCAGTTTGCTAGCACAAGTTCCATTTCATACCAACTTACACATAAGGATAAGAAATATAACTCTGACCACACATATCACACAGTGAGCAACATAGCAATATGTGATGTACACAATTATCTTATTGTCTTAACAATAATGTGATGTTACTGAACTTTCCCACCAACATCCTTGAAGATAAATCTTCCTAGTATGAATGCACAAGAAAATTAGAAAATTTTAGAAAATTCCAAATAGTGAAAGGTCTGTTATAGAAAGCCTTGTAACAATTGCTTGAAATTTTGAATATGTTCTTTAAGTCCAAATCATGACTCTGATCTTTAAGATGTCTTTCTTTCATTATCAGGAATTGGTGTGAAAGGGTAGGAGGATAAATCAATTGTACTATTTTCCCCAGAGTTTAATTTATCAGCAAGGATTGCATGAGCTAGGGTCCGACCCCAGAAAAAGTTGTTCTGACCTGAATTTCAAATGTCCAGTTCTCATATGGGCCTCCTCATTTCCAGCTATATAAGATAGTTCGGCACAGATTGAGGCAAGCAAAGCATAGTTCTTAAAAACTTTGATTTACATCTTTGCAGGCAAACGGTTGGGTGCCATACGGTTGGGTGCTATACAGCAGAAAACTTAGTACCTTGACTCTAAATAATTTAATTGCAACAGGGACAAAGCCATTATCATTACAGCTAGTGTATCTAATTATAGTGTTGGTGGCCTTTTCAGCAAGTATTATAATTTCTCAAGTTTGCTGTTTGCAAGTAGTGAAAGATTGAAAGTAGATTCCTAATATTTGAAAAAGTTATTTGGCTCAGTTTGGATACCATTGATTTTTCCAGTTACAGTGTCAGTTATGTCTGAAGGCCTCTTTAGAGTAATTTGTAGTTATTTGTCATAGTAGATAGTTAATGCTATATATATAGATATCAATAAATGAATGAAGAAGACAGCCAACTACTTGATATATGAGTTGTTATAGAATAATACTGTGACCTTTTGCTGACATTCAGACATGTACCTTGCCTGTTCGTGATTCAAAGTACTCCCAACAATTCAGTTTCATTCTTTTTTTACTGTTAAAGTATCCTGAGATGACCAGTGGTTAGCTGCAAGAAATAGAAGCATATAACTAAACAAGATGGATAGGATGTTAAAATAACAACTGTATGAGTTAAATGTCTAGTACTCTGTTTCTCTCATCTTAAAAATACTCCTAAACCAAGTATAGTCCTGGGACTATAACTAACCAGAGAAAATTTTATGAGTAAGATTCCAAAGCTAGATGTTGGGATAGGAATAGCAAAATTGCTAATAACATTGAAATTATAATTGCACTTTGGAAACTTATTTTGCCAAATTGACTGCATTTCATTCCTTCCTAGAAGTTTACATTTAGAGATCTAGTTATTTCCAAATAATCTTGTTATGTTTTCCAAGGTCACCTAAAATCTGTTCATCCTGGATAGCCATCTGTTCTTAATTCAGAATGGGTGGCCCACAGAATTCGTTTGGATTTGGATAATTATTACCACAACTGGAAGAGAAAGGTTGGAGAATGCAGCACAGTATGCAATGTGATGGGCATGATTGTGAAATGCTTTTTCACAGTATTTTTTTGTGTTTTCCAATTGTCTAAGAAAAAGACAAAAATCCCAAAATACAGTTGCGTGGTTCAAAGTGTCTGTGGATTTTGGGCTGTTAGAAAAACTAAAACTGGATTTTAATGAACATAAACTCTGGGTTTAGTAGTTGGAATATCTTCTACCAAAGTTGTGCATTATTTATTCTAAAAGAAAGTTTGCATAATTTAACATTACATCCTAGTGTTACTTTAACTGCTAGTATAATTGTAGTTTGTCTGATAAATGTGTATTCTACTCTGGAGGTCCTAGCCTGTATTCTTTCAATATATGGTATATGGACAATTATAGAAACTGAACAAACCTTAAGTGATGATAAAGTAATTATTTCTCTGTGATCTCCACATTCCATCTGAAGTAAACTTCCAGCAACTATTCTTATTTCAAACAGAAAATAGACAAGCTTTCAAACTCTAGTGGAATGTATATTTCTGAAAGTATTCATTCATTAAACATATGTAACATTTTAAAAATGTCTTTCAGATGTTTAATGTAACAAGTTGTGTTTTGTTTATGAACTGAATTTTTAAAAGGAGCAATAAATTGTTTTTGTTAAAAAGATATTTTTATTATCACAAAGAAAGTATTGTACCTATAGGACTTCATATCTATATTCTAATTTTATTGATTAGTAACATCTACTGAGAGATGAGCGTATGTATCATTATAATGGATTCTTAAGATGTGTGATAGGAAGGCAAAGATATCCATCAAAGTAAATGGTATTAGAGTCGAACCACAAGGATAATAAATATGTATGCTTACTCAGATGGTAAATTCCACTGCTTACAATAGCACATTTCTCTAAGAGGATGTTACAGTATTAAAATTATAGCCTGAACCTTGCTATGAAATCACTGCAGTTCTTTAGAATTAATCTAAAAGTATCACTGGTTCCAGCAGTAGAGAATAGTAGCAAACCTCATAGGTAAACATTTAACACTTCAAGCATTGTTTATAGGCAGTGGAGAAATATGTGTTCAACAAGCAGTAATACTGTATACACTTTGAAACTGTGTGGATTAATAGTTTGGAAATATTTCCTGAGAAATAATAAATGTTGCTTTGTTGGTTTGCAACTTAATTATAAATAAGATTTTATTTTTCAGCTTTTATTCAGATAAAAAAAAGTGGGGATGGGAAGGGAGAAAATGGTCAAATTCAAGCATCTTGAGGAAGTAGTCATTTTAGAAATCTAAATGAATTAATTCCAAAGAAATGGGTTCATTCCCATTAGAACACAATACAAGAATTAACAATACCATTCCATCTACTAATACAGTGTTTTTCAACCAGTGTGCCGCGAGACATGGTCAGGTGTGCCGCGAAGCTCAGAGAAAGAAAACAAGAGAGAGAGAAAGAAAGAAAGAAAGAAAAAGAGAACAAGAGAGAAAGCAAGCAAGAGAGAGAGCAAGAGAGAGAAAGAAAGCAAGAGAGAGAGAGAGAAAGAGAGGGAGGGAAGGTGGGAGAGAGAAAGACATAGAGGGAGGGAGGGAGGGAGAGAGAAAGAGAGCAAAAAAGAGGAAATAAGGAAGAGAGAAAGAAAGAGGGATGGAGAGAGAGAGAAAAAAGAGGAAGGGAGAGAAAGAGGGAGAGAGAAATAGAGCAAAAGGGAGGAAGAGAGAGAATTTTTTTGTCCAATATTTTTTTAGCGCGCCCCCCCCCCCTCAATGTGCCCCATGGTTTTGTAAATGTAAAAATTGTGCCGCGGCTCAAAAAAGGTTGAAAATCACTGTACTAATAGGTAGATAACTGCTCCACAATATTTTGGTATATAATTTAGAAATAATGGGAGGTAGGAACATTTCTGTCAAAAGATTCAGATGGTGATTGAGAAATACTTTAAATTTTGAAGATATATAAAGGCCATCAATTCCACACCCACACCCCCCAAAATCAAATTTAGCAAAGGGAAAGAATGAAAACTTGATACATAGAAACATAGAAGACTGACGGCAGAAAAAGACCTCATGATAGAAACATAGAAACATAGAAGACTGACGGCAGAAAAAGACCCCATGGTCCATCTAGTCTGCCCTTATACTATTTCCTGTGTTTTATCTTAGGATGGATATATGTTTATCCCAGGCATGTTTAAATTCAGTTACTGTGAATTTACCAACCACGTCTGCTGGAAGTTTGTTCCAAGGATCTACTACTCTTTCAGTGAAATAATATTTTCTCACGTTGCTTTTGATCTTTCCCCCAACTAACTTCAGATTGTGTCCCCTTGTTCTTGTGTTCACTTTCCTATTAAAAACACTTCCCTCCTGAACCTTATTTAACCCTTTAACATATTTAAATGTTTCGATCATGTCCCCCCTTTTCCTTCTGTCCTCCAGACTATACAGATTGAGTTCATTAAATCTAGATGATCCATCTAGTCTGCCCTTATACTATTTTCTGTATTTTATCCTAGGATGGATATATGTTTATCCCAGGCATGTTTAAATTCAGTTACTGTGGATTTACCAACCACGTCTGCTGGAAGTTTGTTCCAAGGATCTACTACTCTTTCAGTAAAATAATATTTTCTCATGTTGCTTTTGATCTTTCCCCCAACTAACTTCAGATTGTGTCCCCTTGTTCTTGTGTTCACTTTCCTATTAAAAACACTTCCCTCCTGGACCTTATTTAACCCTTTTCAATTATCATAAAATGATAGAGTCCTGATTGAGCTGCTAACTGACAGCTCAATGAGGACGTTCTTCCTGATGTAAAACTTGAACCTACTTCCTTATAGTTTTAATTTTCGGGCCTGGTCTTGCCCTTAATGATAGTGTTTTTTGAATCTTGGTAACTTTATGATGTCTGGACATTTTCTCCCAGAATTTCCCAGCCAAGCATCCTGGATTCTGGGATTTGAACTTCACACATCATAAAGCTGCCAAGATTGAGAAACACTGCTTTAGAACAGTATATGATAAGTATATTTCTTCAATGTGACAACTCTCCTGATATTTAAAGATTGTAATCATATCTTACCTTAGTCACCTTTTATTTAGGCTGAATGTATGGAGACTGAACTCTCCTCACAAGCTTTGTTTCAGAGTCTCTTACACTCCTCTGAATCTATTCCATTTTGTCACTGTTCTTTTCAAATTGGTGATCAAGAACTGAATATTTTATGGCAGATGAGATTTGACCACAACAGTGTGAAATGGAATACTGTACTTTCTTCCTATAGTCTGAACTGTAGCCTCCTAGTAACATATCCCAAAATAGCTTTGTCTTTTAAGCAGCTGCATCACATTGATGATTCATGTTTAACCTGTGGTCAACGAGATCTGTTTCAGATGTTCTACTACCAAGTGAGGTCTTCCCCATCCTATACTTGTACCTTTAATTTTTCCTACTCTGATGTAGAACATGGTATAAAATTTGACCTTATTCATTTCAGCTGCTCAAGCCCATCTAGATATTTATAAAAAAATCTGTTCTCTAAAACATTACCACCCAAACCTCAGACTTTATATCAGCTGTAAATTTAATAAGTGTTATCCCACCTCCATCATCCAAGTTATTGATAAATATTTAACAGCATAGTACATTCTGCTTGATATCTTTGTCTAAATTGAAGTGGAGCATGAACAAACCCTCTGGCCCTGTACGCCATACACTAAATAAATAAATAAAATAATATATCAGAGACTTGTTGAAGGGTATTCTGAATTTCAGGTACAATGTGTCTACAGCGGGGTACCCCAAAGTATCAAGTATTGTTCCTCAAGGTTTGATGGGCTTGTCACACAGGGTTATAGTACTTTTCACAAAGTCAACCAGATTGTTTAAACTGGATTTGACACCCCCCCTCCCCCCATATATTGAGTAGATTATTATTATTATTATTATTATTATTATTATTATTATTATTATTATTATTTATTAGATTTGTATGCCGCCCCTCTCCATAGACTCGGGGCGGCTCACAACAGTGATAAATACAATACATGGTAACAAATCTAATAATTAAAATCTAAAAAAACAGTTTTACATTAAAAAGTCTAAAAAGAAAAGATGTTGGTTATTGATATTAAAGGTATTGTCCAGAATGTAAACTGCTCCAAGAGTGGCACTTTTTTCTAGTCCAAATTCCACTGCAATATCTTAGCTGTATATTGGGACAATTCCATTGCGTGTTGTTTTTTTCATACACTTTAGATCATCCATGTAGAGGAAGTGAGATAGGTTGACAGATATTTTTGTTGTTTGATAGCCCTGGCCTGGCTTATTTAGTAATGTTGATAGAGAAATCAACACCATGACAAACAGTCGTGGTGTAGTGTCCTTGAAAGATTCTTCTCTTGATGTTAACTTCTATCAGTCTATCACCATTGACCAGCAATTATGTTTTCCACTGTGCCATTGATCTGTGCGCAGAGCTTCTGATGTTTCTACTGACTCCTGTTATTTCTAGGCATTTCATTATCCAGCAACGTGGCACAGTGTCAAATGACTTGTAATCAAACCAAGTCACATTCCAATTGGTCTTCCTTCTCTTACGTTTTTCAAAATTATCTTGTCTGTTAGGAGCTGATCTTTTGCCCCTTTGCTGTTTGGGTGGTTTTCTTTCTTTCTATACCAATGGAAGATGCTTATTAGGATTGGTCACACAATCATCCTTATAGTACTTCTAACACTATGGGTTAATGTAGTATGTATTTAAAAATTTCATATAATATATAGAAGTTGATGAAAATCTGAAAGTCCATGGTTACTGAGCAGAAGAATTTAGGGATCCTTTGTCTGCACAGCATTCCCTAATCTATTATGCTACCATAGTAACTCTATCAAAAGAGAAAATAAGTTTAGTCAGGCATGAATGGTCTTGGCAAGCCCATGATGAGCAGTGTTCCAATTTTTGAGGTCATCATCAGAGAGAGGAGGAGGTCAACCTGATTTCCAAAGCACCTGAAGGCCAGGCAAGGAATAATGGATGGAAACTAATCAAGGAGAGATTCAACCTAGAAATAAGGACAAACTTTCTGGCAATGAGAACAATCAACCAATGGAATAGCTTGGGTGGCGGGTTGGACTAGATGATCTGTAAGGTCTCTTCCAATTCTGTTAATCTGTCATCTGTTACTTGTAGCTTGCCCACCCAAGTGCTCACAGACATAATTGTGGCAATGTTGAAAATTGGACACAATATTATATTCTTGATAATACAGTGGTACCTCTACTTAAGAACTTAATTCGTTCCATGACCAGGTACTTAAGTAGAAAAGTTTGTAAGTAGAAGCAATTTTTCCCACAGGAATCCATGTAAAAGCAAATAATGCGTGCAGACCCATTAGGAAAGAAATAAAAGCTCGGAATTTGGGTGGGAGGAGGAGGAGGAGGAGGAAGAGGAGGAGGACAGCCCAGAAAAGCCCGAGATGGCCGGGATTAAAGTTATTTAATTTAGCTAAGTTCTCTCCTACTTTCTTTGTCTATACTAAGCTATGGTTCATGCCTTTACCCAGTGGCATGTGACAATCATTAAGTGTTGTACCTCATGATTCTTGACAAATGTATCTTTTTCTTTTATGTACACTGAGAGCATATGCACCAAAAACAAATTCCTTGTGTGTGCAATTACACTTGGCTAATAAAGAGTTCTATTCTATTCTATTCTATTCCATTCCATTCCATTCCATTTCTCTTTTCGGGGGAGAAAACCCAGATACAAAATAGGAGTTAAATTAGTTAATTAGCCTTTTCACAATTCCATTTGCCAGTTTTTGATTATAATGGAATTCTTCCCTCTTGGGCTAATTTTTGTTTCTAATGAACCAAATAATTATTTTTGTTATTTTTGGTATCTTTCATGAACCACTTCTCATTCTGATTGTTAGCCTTTCTAATTCTTTTCTGAAAGTAGCATTGTTACTTCCAGAAAAGAAGTAACAATGTTCCATTTTTATTTAAGTATGCTTCTCTGCTTCTATTTCCCATATGTTTTCTTTTCAACTTTTTGGAGACGTTTGCATATATGGATATTGGTGCATTTTTCTTATTTTTCCTTATGAGAATTGTTAGTGATTGCGCCTTTGGTATCTCATTTCACAGACGTCCCCATTCTTTCTGAACACTTTCTGATTTTGAGATACTGAAAACCGAGGATGCAGATCTGCTTCCTCGTAGGTTCTGCTCCTCTAGATTTCACAGATTCAAAGACAGTATCATTGGTTCACTCTAGATATTTCACTGTTTCAACCAATTCCTTTTTATGGGGGAGGATAAGATTTGGGATAGCAAATCTTCTTGTTCTTTCTTCCACCTTGTGACAAGTAAAATTGAGAGCAAGAAGGGGCAAGACTTAGTGCCTGTTCTTTTTGAATAAAATGTAGCTTTCCAATGCTGTATGCCAAATATGAATCTTCACAGTGATGTTGATTACAAGATATTTGCCTCCATGGGTTAAGGTCTCTATTTTATGTATTGCTGAAGAAACACCTGAAGTTTTTAGTGGCTTCTCTTGGCTCTAATCCATTGGTCACCAATCTTTGAAGTCTGGTAGCCCAGTGGGGGGAGGGAGAGAGGGGAAGCAGGTCACACAAGTGGCAGGCTGGCACACAAACTCACAGGTCAACTTGCATGAGCAGTGGCCCAGCATGCAGACACACACTCGGGCAGCTAACCTTGCGTAAGTTGAGCTGTGCGCATACACACCAGCCTGCCGCTCATGCAAGGTGAATTACATGGTAATGTGTGCTGGCCCATCGCTCATGTAACCTACTTCCCCCCTCACCACATTGTGCCACTAGTTTGCAAAGGTTGGGAACTACTGAATTAGGCTGTTATTGATAGGAAAATTGACAGCTTTCTTAAAGTGTGAAACAAATGTCAAGTTTATGGCTTATATAAAAGAAGTTCAGTTATTAGAGTTCAGTTATTATTAGCTTTTTGAACATAATAATTTAGTGGTTATTTAATGGTGAACCTTTTTTCCCTCGGGTGCCAAAAGTGTCCATGGACCCATAATGCAATACCCCTCCTGCATGTCCCAACCCCTGCACATGTGTGCGCGACCCATCAAACATGCATGTGTGCCCCCCCCCATTTTGGCCTTATATCCCAAAACAGCCGTGGGAGGGGGGGAAGCCTCTTTCCCGGGGGAGGGGGAGCCTACCATCTCCAAATGGAGCTGAGAAGGGGGAAAAGCCTTGTGTGCCCAAACAGCACTGGGGTGGAATCTCCAGAGATCTGGGAAAGCACGTACAGTAGAAAGTGAGGAGAAAGCATGAGCTTGTCTGACCCGAAAATCAGCTAACCAGTGGGAGGCACTCACACATGCGCAGTAAAGCTGAACTGGTCAATGGCTTGTGTGTCTTCAGAGAGGGCTACGTGTGCCACAGGTTCGCCATCACGGCACTATATCATTGTTGCATCTAATTTTTCTCTGGTGTAAGCAGTGAATAACCTTAAAATATATACATCTTACAATAAAATTAAATAGTCTAATGTACTACAAGCATAGATTTATACATAGAGTCTTTGGAGTATATAGAGTCTTCGGAGAGGGGCAGCATATAAATCTAATAAATATTTATTTATTTATTTTATTTATTTATTTATTGGATTTGTATGCCGCCTCTCTCCGTGGACTATTAAAACACAACATGTAGGATTTCCATATATAAAATCAAAATGGCCACATGATGAGTACAGATGCCGTATTGTCCTCAATAAAACAAGTTTGGCAATTTTCAAGCTTTGTTTTTAACCCCCCCCCCCTCCAAATAAATTCAAAATGTTGTGAGGTAGTGAAAGATCTCTGTATTTGCACATGAAACATCCTGTTCGACCATTGTATACATTTTTTAAAAAAGATATTTCTTTATTATACCCATGACCATGATTAAATTATAGGATGATGCCTGTCATCTGAAAAGGGTTACACAGATTGCTCAATTGGACTTCATAACTTATTCAGAGATAGTACCTTTGAAGTAGTAATGACTGAGACTTCACATCAAGAAGTGTTTACCTTGGGATTTATAATTCCCATGCAAATTTTATTCTAAGAACAAGTCATGTCATCTGTTTCACTCTAATTATAGTGAATTAGCCCCCATAAATCTTTAGTAGCCAACCAGTCTTTTTCTCCCTTCCTCTCCCATGTGTGTCCCTTTCTCTCTGTATGTATGTATGTAAAAGGAACATATATTTTGACAGTCTTAAAACTTGCATGTGTTCATAGAAGTGGATTTTATAAGCATGGATTATTAGCATCACTCTTGAATCTTTGAGTAAGTGGGGAGGGAAAGAGAGGAACAAAGAGTCTTTGTTAGCAGCACTATTTAGCATAACAAGATTTTTATAATTAAATAATCTTTTCAAATGCAGTTGCATCAGTTCCTAATAGCTAGATGTTACTATGCAGTCATTTTGTTTCTGCTGCAAGCATACTGCATATGGATCACTTTTCACATGTCATGTTTTCATTGAGAAAAAAAAAACCTGACTTCTGTGAGGATCCATGACTTAAATTTCATAAGTTTTTGTGAGCTCTTTTGGTTTTGTTTCTTATGTTTTCACTGGAAATGCAAAATGATTACTCAAAACAGATATCTCTTGATATACGAAATTTTATGATAGAATAACTGTAATCAGTTTTCTACAAAATGTAAGGGCAGTATTTAAACTAATGTGATGTGCTATATTTTCCCAAAAGAAAGATGGCTCTAAATTTAAGATAACTTGCTTTCCCCAAAGACACTAAATAGACAATGGGAAGACAGCAAAATAAACAAACAGATCCTATGCAATGTCTAGCTTCTTCATCCTATCAACCAAGGATTAAAAACTGAATTTTACCCCTATTAGAGTATTCATGTGACACAGCTGCATATGAGTATTACATTTACAAGAAACCAAGTTTCCCCTAGGGAATCATGGAAAGCCGACATTCTCCAAAGGAATAGAGACACCATAACTAAAACTGTCTGCTAGAAGTCAAATTCCTGCTTGCACAATCCTCCTGAATCAAAGGAAGATTGAAAAATAAACTTACTCAAGAGGAACTTATCTCAGTTCCTCTTGAGTAAACATTACAAACATAAAAAAATTGAAGTTGACTTGGGAACATTTGTATCGGGAACACCAAACTGTTTCCAGAATGAAAGGATTAAATGGCGATATCACTGTTGCCTGGGTGATGCCCAATTGGGGGGTCCTTTCATGTCCTGTTAAGTTGCCCACCAAAATAATACCCAAGTATCTACTTGCAGCCTCCTACTTTTGACTGCTTGATCAGCAGGAGTTGAAGCATGTAGTGGGAATTCACCCTGTCCTGCAGCAGAAGTCATGTCTCAAGCATGAGCCTGCCGATAATCCTAACCTCATGAATCACTGTGCTCTTAGGTGGATAAAAATCGATGACTTTTTTAAAAAATTAAATAAGTTTTTTTTAAAATCAAATTTACTTTAATAAAATACTTCTGGAGTAAAATTCTATCTAAAGATAGTTTTCTATTCAAGACACATTAATAATTTAGTTTATTCAGCATAAAGTGAAACTTTCTAAGCAGCTTATAAATATAATATTAAAGAGCACCTGTTATTTCAGATTGATTATGGCAGCGCCCCTTAGCGGGCATCCACTCACCTGCTGCCTGCAACGTCCCTCATCTTGCTGTGTCACTGCTGCATCACCAGCCATCCCATTAAAGTGAACAGGACTGTCGGTGAGTCAACAGCGGGTCAAAGGAGGAGCTGCTGCAGATGACAGTTGTTCTTTAAAAATTATGATTTAAATCAAATTGATATAAGTCTTTTTACTGGTGATTTAAATCATCATTTAAATCAAATCCACCCTCCACGTTTTCCTATTTGAGAGGAGCTGCTGAGAGACCTGGGATTCCATCTCAGCTCCTAATTGCAAGGGAGCTGGCACAGACATTGAGCTCTACCTTCTCCATATCTTAATCACTTTGAAAATTATTTAATTTACAAATGAAGAGAGATTTCCTCTCTGCAAAGATAAAACCCCTTGTGATGAGCTAAATCTTCTTTTGGAAATTACAAAAAAGCAAGAAAAAATATTTTAATTTAAACTTTCATTGAGCAAAATGCTCAATAAAGAGAAGATTTAAGAAAGTTATAAAACTGATAAGAAGACAATGTTTTTGTTCTTTACTACTTTTACTTTGGTGAAAGTGTTTGCACCAAAATTTTACTAAGCCAATAAAGGAGTCCAGTCCTTGTTGTTTATTCTTAAAGAATATATTTAATTGGCAGATTTTGTATAACAAGAAGATACATTTTGTTAAAAAAAGACAAAGAATCGAATCCTGCAGCATCATTTTAATACAATAGAAATAACAGCTTTGAAAGACAAATTGGAATTTTATGTAAGGAAAAATAATATATTTTCCTGATTGAAAAAAAAAAGAAAAAGACCCCATTTGGATGAGACCAATTAGAATATGTGATTTTTTAACAGCAGAGATTTAGATTGAATTCTGTTCAAAAAGTGACAGATTTGTTAGAACAGGCTGTCAAACTAAAGCCCATTGGTTAGATGCATCATATGCTGCCCATGCCCATGCATGGTTTAGCGAAGTGAGGAAAAGTCCCAATATGGTATGTGTAATGTTGGGCGAACCAAACTTGCATAGTTCGGGTCCGTGCCGAATTTGGCTGAGTTCGGTACACCGAACCCGATCCTGGACTTTTTCAGAAGTCCGTGTTCAGGTTCGGTGTTCGATCAAACCCCGTGATACTATTGCAGCAGCGGGGGGGGGGGGGGTGAGGCGCTCTGCACATGCCGTCTATTCAGGATCCCGGCCGGCAGCTTCAAGCGGGCAGTGGGCAGGAGGGAGAGATGGGAGGGCTCCGCCCCTGAAGGGCTTTAAAGGGGTGGAGGGAATCCAGACCTTTGGAGCACAAAGAGGTAGGGGAGGCGTGGACTTTCCACAGACCGGGGGGATGCAATCAAAAGGAAGTGGGGAATCCCATTTCCCATTTGCTTGCCCCCCACATCAGGGGCGGGGTAAGAGCCGCACCTGACCATGGAGCCCACTTAGGAGCCTCTCACTTATTCCACCGCGGCTCTCCTGCTGGCTGCAAAGACAGGACTTTCTCCCCACTGAGCTCCTGTGGATCGGAGCCTGACCTCTCCCCCGCGCTTCGCCTCACGCTGGGCCAGAGGGATGGGCAGGCAGGTTCTGCCAGCCAGCTATTCAGGATCTTGGCTGGCAGCTTCAAACGGGTGGTGGACAGGAGGGGGAGGTGGGGAGGGCTCTGAGGCTCAAGCCACCCACTTGGCTTGTGGGGGGCAGGAGGGGCCACTCCAGACCCGGAGCTTTACCTCCCACCCCAGCGCTTCACCTCCCGCCATGCCAGAGGTGTCGGGATTCGGGGGGCCGAACCCGAACTCCGACGTCAAGTTTGGCCGAACTCGCTGAACCCGAACTTCAACTGGTTTGCCCAACACTAGTTATGTGACAACGGCATCCCTGTGAATGTTTTATAAAGTAAAATTCAATTCTTTCAGATGGGAGGCATGATTACTGGAAAAAAAATGGTTGGTACTCTCGGAGCTTGGTTGGTTTTTTTGCAAGACATTTTATTACCCAAATTAGGTAACATCCAAACCTAACCAACTACCTAAATTTGGATAATAAAAAGTCTGCAAAAAAAGAAGCAAGCTCAGATCACCAAGGACTCTAACCCCGAGCTACAAATATTCTCTTTTATTGATATAAAGAAATTAAAATATTTTTTAAATAATTTAAATAATGGTACTGATTTGAGATGCAAATAAATCCTTTTTAGATGTTATTTAATACAGCATGATTCTTAAGGCAAAAAGGTAAGAGAAGAAGGCAAGAAAAAATATTTTGGACAAGAAAAGGATTAAGGAAATCCCCAGGAAATATTAAGGATTTCTAATCACGATTTCACAACAATATTCATATTAACAGTAAGAGAAATGGAAATAAAATTGAATTACATGAAACAGAAATGATACTGAAATAATGTGCTATATAAAAATATTTCATTTATTAGTTTTATTTATTTATGAGAAAATAGAGGAATATGTCAGAAAAGAAAATTTACCAAAGATAACAAACAATTTCTAAACCTATAAGAACAAAAAAATCTCAAAAGGTCAGAAATTGTCTAGAAAGTATAAAAGTACTTTGACGTTGCTGGAGATATGAACAACATGAAGGGACATTTTATCATGAACGGTGGACATGTAAAAAGCCAAAAAAAGAAAGAAAGTACAAATAAATATATTAATTCGGAAGCTTTTAAAGACTAGCGTGCAATTGAAGCCAGAGACTTTTGTTTTGGTATTAAAGGACAGAGCTAGAAAAATGTTGTGTGATATATGTTATAGGATATAAATAATAATTTTTAAAAATTAGAATTATCCGTACAATAAATAGACCATCTGTATATATACAAACAACCTACTTCATCTCTAACAATACATGCACACAAGATTGTATTTACCGGTACGTATCTCTTCTTCCATTCTAGTGCAGTGACCTACATCCAGATTTCTGTAGTATGGTACAGATAGTCATTTGAATATCTAGCTGTGCTCTAAATGATTCCATATGTTAAAGTATCAAGCACTATCCAAAACAATGAAATGCTGAATCCCAATTACTTTTATTGATCACTATTACTTGCTTAATCCTAGCAATATAAGGTTTAAGCAAGTTAATATATGTATGGTTTTAAATTTATTTTTCTAAAATCTTCACAATATATGAAGGTGTAATAATAATGAACAATGGATTCTTTATAGCACTATATAAAAGTATTAACAGTAATGAATATCAGTTAAGTTATATGGAAAATACACAATAATTTCCTTTGATCTGTCCTGCCAACCTATTTGTTATATATAAAAATATGCTGAGGGCAGCATTTCTAGATCATTGATTGACTCTTAAAAAGTACTGCTTATTCCAGTTTTTATTACTCATAGGTGTAGTAGATGCAGTGTGAGTATTAAATTAAAGTATTTTTAAAATTTTCACCAGAACTAAAGAATATTGTATGTTTCACTCCCAAATAGGTCTTTAGTTAATAAACCCAGACATACATTTTCAAATTGTGGGAACATATAGATTTTTGTCTCTAATTGATAGAAGCATTTTTCCTTTTTCCTTTTTTTGTAACTCTATATTATATGCATCATTAACTATGTCTGTTATGTCGAGACCGGAAGTAAATACTAAGTAAATACTAATACTTGTTTTGTTGTGAAATTATTAATCTGCCCTATAATAAAATGAATTGGCATAGATAAAAAAAATTGGAAGTATCAGTTTACAACCATGACCTGTATGACGGAGAATCTCCATAGACATTGGTAATATCAGTTAGATATGCCAGGCTATAATGGGAAGTACTGTACTGTATATATCAGCAATGTTGGGAAGCTATATTGAAAAAATGGAAGTTTATCTACTATAACAATAATTTCATTTTTGAAATAGAGAATTGTTGTGTTTAAATGCTATACACTTTTTTATTCAAAGCTTTTAGGTGGAAACAATTTTTATTAAAATATTTCATTTTGGTTCTGCATGCACAGAATCAAAAAACCTTACCAGAACACGGGCACACTTGCGTCTTCATGCACAACTCAGCTACCTGCACGGGTGCAGCAGCATAACTCCGCTCGAACTCACGGGACCTCCAGAGCCATGGGGGCAAGCCCATTTAGGAGTTCTGGCTAGTAGCCCACTTCTGTCCAATTGTGAGTCTGTTCCAACTGGGCTGATTGGGAGGTGTTCTTCACTGGAACTGATTTTCCTGGGGGGGGGGGGCAGAAGCCTCTGCCCAGCTCCCTGCAAGACCTTTCCTTCCTTCCTTTTGATCGCTTGCTTCCTCTGAGCGCTCAGAGTGCCGGTGGCCACTTTCACTCTGGGCACTTTTACATAACAAAGCCAGCTCTTTTCAGGCTTCTGCTGCTCTAACTAAGCTCATTCACCTTAACGTCCAGAATTTTGCCTCCTTAACATTAATGGAGCTCAGCCATTGCCTATCCCACTTCCCTCCTTCCTTCTCTGCTCCATGTGGTGAACAGTCACCATTTTGACTCCAGCCATCCCAACGGTGCTCCAGGGCCTTGTGGCCTACAGTCAACAGCTAGGTGGACCTCTCCCTCCCTGGTCATTCAGATTCCTCCCACCCTAAAGGATCATTATTATTATTTCCTAACAAAAATATTCAATAAAAATAAAATAATAAACAAAAATAAATCAAAGCCGCCCAGTACTACTGACCAACCCAGAGGAGTCTTGTGCTCCCAGGTCAACAGTGTGCCATGCTCCTGGGGCACAGCACCAACAGCAGGTGCAGCAATAGCCCCAGGGCACGGCACCCACTCTTCTACCATACTAATTGCTGCAAACACTCATTAGAGCTGGCGACCCTGATGACTGACGCCAGTCTCTGAGGATGGGTGGCCCACCTGGATTCTCTTATGGCCCAAGGACAATGGTCCACGGCAGAGAGCAGGCTCAGCATCAACATCCTAGAGTTGAAGGTGATTGGGTTGGCATTCTGCCAATTCACCCATGGCCTTGGGCACTATGTCCTAGTCAGAACAGACAACATTACTGCAAAAGCCCACGTGAACCGACAGGGCAGAATGAGGTCTAAGGTACTAATGTTGGTGGCAAAGGAAATCAATTCTTGGGGAGAACGTTTTCTCCTCTCGCTCTGAGCGGACCACATCTTCGGCACGGAGAATGTCTAGGCGGATTGGCTCAGTATGTTGATCAGGTGGAATGGAGACTTCATCTGGAGATGTTTGGCAAAATAGCACAGACATTCGTAGACTGACAGTGGACCTCTTTGCCAGCCCCCTCAATGCTCAGACTAGTCAGTATTTCACCAGGTTTATCTCCCTGGAAGCATCGGGCATGGGAGTTCTTTGGTTATCATGCCTTTACCCCACTCCTGCTCATTCTATGAGTCATTTGAAAAGTCTTGAAGGAAGAGGTGGAGGTAATCCTCATTGCTCCATTCTGGCCACCTAGGTTGTGGTTCGCAGATCTACAGTCCCTGTCAGTGTCACCCCCACTGAGACTGCCCCAGAGACTGGACTTGCTTAGCCAGAGAATACTCTTCTATCCGAATCCCCAGTGGCTCAAGCTGATCACTTGGCACTTGAGCAGGTTGTCTGAGACAGAATCCCAGAGAAGTTCATTGCGACCATGCAGTCCTCCCGTCGACCTTCTACAATGAGGATCTACAATGCTACCTGGATGGTGTTCTGCAAGTGCTGTAACAACTTGGACTTGCTACCATCTGAGGCGACAGAGATTGAGGTACAGTGATCCCTCGATTTTCGCGGTCTCGATTTCCGCAAAATGCTATACCACGGTTTTTCAAAAAATAATAATTTAAAAATACTCCACGGGTTTTTTTCTATTCCACGGTTTTTCCCATCCGATGATGTCATACGTCATCACCAAGAGTCACTTCTCTGTCTCTTTCTCTTTCTTTCCCGTCATTCTCTGCTTCAATCATTTTCTCATTTTTCTTTTTTTCTCCCCTTTTTTCTATCATTTCTCTCTCTCTTCCTTCCACTCTTCTCTCTCTCTCTTTCTTCCTCTCTCTCGCTCCCTTCCTTTCTCAACTCTATCTTTCTTTCCTTCTCTCTTTCTCTATCTCTTCCCCTCTTGCTCTCTCTCTTTTTCTCACTTTCCCTCTCTCGTGCACCCACCAGCCTCCGGAGAATGCCTGTCCCGCCTCTCTTGCAGCAGAGGAGAAAGAGAGGTGGAGCGGGCGGGCGAAAGGACGAGCGGCGGGCGAGCGGCGGGCGGCGGGCAGGCGAACGGACAAGTGGCGAGCGGGTGAACGGACGAGCGGCAAGCAGCAGGCGGGCGAACGGATGAGCGGCGAGCGGCAGGCGGGCGAGCGGGCAAACGGACGAGCAGCGGGTGGGCGAACGGGCAAACGGACGAGCAGCGGGTGGGCGAACGGACGAGCGGCGGGCGGGCGAATGGACAAGCGGCGGGCGGCGGGCGGGCTAACGGACAAGCGGCGAGCGGGCGGGCGGGCGGGCGAATGGACGAGCGGCGAGATGTTTATTTTATTTATTTAGATAGATGTGTATTAGTTGCACTTTCATCGCTCCCCGGCTCCACCATCTGCGCATGCGCGGCCATGGAAAAAGGGCGCGCATGCGCAGATGGTGTTTTTACTTCCGCACCACTATATCGCGGATAATCGATTTTCGCGGGAAGTCTTGGAACGTAACCCCCGCGAAAATCGAGGGATCACTGTACTGATCTTTCTTCATAATGGCCTGGACAAGGGATTCAGTCCGAATTTGCTACACCATCAGATAGCGGCCTTGGTGATTTTCCTTTCAGGGGAGAAGTACAGTTCCTTGTCACAGCACCCTCACATCAAGAGATTCCTGCAGGCTGCGACCATGGCCTCCCTACCAGATATCCAACCTGGGATCGGCCAAAGATCTTGCGGTCCTTGACGGAGCCTCCATATGAATCATTCCGTGAGTCCTCATTGTCTCACCTTACATGCATTGTAGCCTTTTTGGTTGCAATCACGTCAGCCAGATAAATTTCTGAACTGGCAGCCTTGTCAGTGCGGGAGGATTTGTGCATCTTTCATGCAGATAAGGTGATATTACACTTAGAACCCACCATCCTACCTAAGGTCAACATGACCTTCCATAGCTTTCAGGACATCATTCTACCCACCTTTTGCACCTGTCCAGTTCATCCCAAGGAGAAACGCTGGCATACACTGGACGTTCAGCAGGCATTACACATCTACATTAAGCACATAGAATCTTTCCAGAGATTGGAAGCCTTGTTTGTCACCTTCCAGCCAACATCAATGGGTTGCAAAGTATCTCCTTCCACTGTAGGCAGGTGGGTTTGGTCTACCATCTCCAAGGTGGTAGCCAATGGGTTGCAGGCTAGAAGGGCCCCTTCCAGGATTACTGCCCATTCGACCAGGGGCACAGCTACTATGGCAGCATGGGCAACCCAAGCATGTCTGGAGAAGGTTTGCCGACAGGCGACCTGGGCTTTACCCTCTCCTTTTGTTAGGCAAAATTGACTCTTATGCATTGGCAGAGGCATCTTTCGGCCGGAGGATTTTACAGCAGATTCTCAGAGATTGAGGCCTCGCCAACCATTATGTCCCTCCCATCTTCTGTCTTTGGTTTGGGCACATCCCATACATGGTTGCTATACCCACCATGAAGGGGCATTGAACCTACCTGATATGTCTCTTCTACAATGGTGGATATAGCAGCCAGATCCTCCCTGTTTGGTGTTTTCTTCAATTGGCCTCAGCTGTTCTTTGGTTGACAGTTTCAGTTTGTCTATAGCACTTATAGAGTCTGTCACTACGCTTCTTCATCCGAAACTGGGGAAGGAAGAGCAACAATGACATCACAAGAAACCTTGGCAGGGTCAGTCCAATTAACGAGGAGACAGGTTCAACCCATACTTGGTTGCTATATCCACCATTTTAGAAGAGGCATATCAGGTAGCCCTTTTTCATACATTCGCATATCCAGTGACTTCAAATATACATGCATTTTTTCCAAATTAATACATTTTTTAGAAACAAAACAAAATCTGAAAGTATTTTTTATACTTTATATAGCTCACTCTATTTCTGAAATATTAAAATTAGAATATTGCAAGACTATATTGTTATTGCAACTTTTTTATTAAATTAGCAGCAGCAGCAGCAACAACAACAACAACAAAGAACTACCAAAGTATTGTCTGGATTCATACATCGTGCTAAGCCATAAGCCCTAGTTTATGAATCTCGGGTAGATTCACACAACATAGCATAATACATTAAAATACATTATGTCATAACATAGTTTTAAAAATCCTGTCATCCTATTTAGTCATCTCTTTATGATTTACACACACACACACACACACACACACACACACACACCTTGGCTGTTATCCAACAATTTATCATTTAATAAATGTAAAAAATAAATGTACTTTTCTATATATAGATGATAGACTTGATTTTGTAAGAAAGAGGAAGCCTCTCCAACCAGATAAAAATTGATGTTGAAGTAAGATGATTTTGTGATAGTAGATGTAAAATAACAAAAATGATGCTGTCACATTCTTTAGTAGCCAGCTGGAGATAATTAAAATTACATCTGGGAGTGTTGAAAGGCTTAAAGATGATTGTGACAACAGGTAAAAATAATAACCATTTACTGTTTGGGTAAATACTATATATAACAAAATATATAACATTTATAAACATCACAGGTCATGTAATGTACCTGGAAGTAATATAAAGTTGACAGACATGCTCTAATAAACATTTTCATTCCAATACTTTTTTAAAGTTTTCAAACATATGGTTTAGTAGTTCTCATTATGCATATTTCTCATTGGTAGAGGGATTTATTTTCTCAAGAATTAGAGAGGGAGATTGCTTTTCGACACCTTGAAATATATTTGATGTATAATACAATTCGATGAAGTTTTATTTGCAACCGATGCTTATCAATAGTGAAAAAGCTTCAGGCTAATAGAGAGAAAACATTGTTCTATCAATAGCATCACTAATAAAAATGTGAAAAGGGGGAGGGGTGTAATAAATGTCAGGCTTTACACAAAGCTTGGCAGTAAATCATGGGTCTCCAGACATTTAACCCTGAATTCATTTCTCAGCTACTTTTGGCAGCAGACATGACTCAGCTAGATTAAAAGCTTTATCACAGACAAAAATAAAGCCACAAACACAACAGTTGATTGCCCATAGCAGTGCAAGGAAGTCATATAAAGACAATGCCTATGACTCAGAGTTTGAGCACCAAGTTTTTTCCTCCTGCCTTTCTAGATTAGTGGATATTTGGCACAGTTGTAAATATCGAGCCTGGAAATATTACATGCTTTTCACCTCCTTTGCTTCTGGACTTGGGTATTTGGGATAATTGTTGTGTCGTGCTGTGAGCCGCCCCGAGTCTGCGGAGAGGGGCGGCATACAAATCTAAATAATAAACAAATAAATAAAATAAATAAATAATGGTTCCATTTCTACTTTGACTTAAAGTGACAAAATCTCACTTTTTCAGGCCCTATTCCTCTTTTCTCCTGATTCAGGAAAGCAGAGAAGGCATGATTTCCAACGGGTTCTTCCATTTCAGAACTCCCTTATCATCATCCGAAGGAAATTATTGTCTTTTAATAGATTTTAGAAAGTATGTCGAGATTTTGTCTAGTCTTAAACCCAAACTAGCCACTATATTTCAAGTTTCAGTTGCTGAACCATGGTTAACCCAAACTGATTCAGCAGAAATTCTAGAACATGATGTTTTATTCCAGACTCTGAACAAAACTCCCCCCACCCATCTTGTGAACATCCCTATCTGATCAGACATTGAGAAAAGGCCTCAAATATACCATAGTTGTTTCTCTTTTTGGCTATACTTTTTTATTGTTTTTCACACCTTACAAAGATTCCAATTTACATACCTCAAATTAAAATAAAATAAAATATCAGATGCCAAATTCTTAGTCAAATTAATCAATTTTTTCTAATTATTTATCCAATTTATTCTGGTATATATCATTCATGCTGTGCTACCTCCTTTCCATATACAGTGGTACCTCATCTTACGAATGCCTCTTCTAACGAACTTTTCAAGATGCGAACCCGGTGTTTAAGATTTTTTTGCCTCTTCTTCCGAACTATTGTCACCTTACGAACCCAAGCAGCTGCTACTGGGATGAAGGGGTTTCTTTTTTCCCCCTTTTTTGAAGAAAGAAAAGGGAGGGGCAGCTTGGAGGAGTAAAGATTTTGCATGCTTGCAAAGGCACTGAAACGGTGTCTTTATAAGAAAGAAAAGGGAGGGGCAGCTTGGAGGAATAAAGATTTTGCATGCTTGCAAAAGCACTGAAACGGTGTCTTTATAAGAAAGAAAAGGGAGGGGCAGCTTGGAGGAGTAAAGATTTTGCATGCTTGCAAAAGCACTGAAACGGTGTCTTTATAAGAAAGAAAAGGGAGGGGCAGCTTGGAGGAATAAAGATTTTGCATGCTTGCAAAAGCACTGAAACGGTGTCTTTATAAGAAAGAAAAGGGAGGGGCAGCTTGGAGGAATAAAGATTTTGCATGCTTGCAAAAGCACTGAAACGGTGTCTTTTTAAGAAAGAAAAGGGAGGGGCAGCTTGGAGGAGTAAAGATTTTGCATGCTTGCAAAAGCACTGAAACGGTGTCTTTTTAAGAAAGAAAAGGGAGGGGCAGCTTGGAGGAGTAAAGATTTTGCATGCTTGCAAAAGCACTGAAACGGTGTCTTTTGAAAAAAGAAAAGGGAGGGGCGCCCCCTTGCCTTTCTTCCTTCCCACTCACCCTTTAGCCTAGCCTTGCTTCTTCCACCCGCCCCCTTTAGCTGCTCCTCCCTGCCCTCTGTTCGCCTCCCTTCTAAAGTTTGGGATTTTCCTGAAGAATTTGCACACATTATTTGCTTTTACATTGATTCCTATGGGGAACATTGTTTCATCTTATGAACTTTTCACCTTATGAACCTCCTCCTGGAACCAATTAAGTTCGTATGATGAGGTACCACTGTACTATCATCCGGATTTTGGATATTGTTTTTCGCCTTCATGTGCATTTAAAGTGCTATAGCTATCTAGATTTCTCTTGGCTATTTGTTGTTTTTCATAACTATGCCATTGTGCTTCAGTCCATTTGTAGCCTTCTTACTAAACACATTCCTTCTTTTATTTTTTTTTAAATCCCTCATTTTATCGTCGCTGCCCTTAACAAAAGAAATATCCAAATTTACTTCTCTTTAAAACCCAAGAAGGAAAGAAAAAAAAAGAAACACTATTCATATCATATCTTAATCGAATTATAACAATGTCAATATACATTATACATAGGAGGAAGAGTTGTTGTTAGAAATTTTAAGATGTATTTCCTACTCAATTCACCTCACCTGCCCAGCAGCAGGCATTCCTCCTCACTTCTTCTGAGCTTATCCTCCAGTTTCACACAGAACTGTACCGCTTCCTGGTTTTACAGCCGGCCAAGCAGGATCGACTCCTCTCCTGCGTTCCGCGCTCTGGGTTTCTCTGATCTCTGGCCAGGCTCTGCCCCGCGGCTCTGGTTTCAGCCGCTGCTATAGGGACCCCCAAGATGGAAACGCAGGGGTTGCATGCTGCCGCGGAGGGAGTCCAGCCCAAGAATGATATAGAGAATATCAGTTAATTCATGGTCTGGGCTAATCAATATATCTGGGTCATCATTTGGTTCTGGAGAAGGGCATTGACAATTTGGATCACAGGTTGCCCTGTTTAAGAGAAAAGACCAGGAATATGCCCAATCTATCTAATAATGTAGGATAGGTAAGTGTCCTTAGGGGAGAGATGGTCCTGTAGATAACTTGGTCATATGTAACATAGGGCTTTAAAGCAGTAGTAAAATCTATATTTTATTGCCACTGGTTCTGTGGGCATGGCTTGGTGGGAGTCATGTGACTGGGTGGGCGTGGCCAACTTTTTTTTAACCCTTTAAAGCATTTTTAATACTTAAAAAGCAGACTCTTAAAAACCCATCTGCATCAGGGACTGTAGCTGAGCTGGGGCTGCCCCACCCAGCCATTCCAAGACCTCCTGAGGCTGGCTGAGTACTAGGGCAGTCTCCCCGGCAGGTGTTCTCCAGCAGCGTCTCAGTCCTGTCCAACACTATGATTGCTGGATTATCTGCTTGGGTTACTGCCTCCCACAGGGGCTTTGGAAGGGGATCTGCTCGTGGGGTGCAGAACATTGGACCTTGCAGACTCCGTGGTAGCTTTCTGCTTCTAAAAGCACAGTGACCACAGAGATACTGTCCCTTCCTGGTTCCCTCCACCTGTGGGAAGTTGCTTGGACCACTGGGCACGGCTGAACCCCACCCCTCTGCCTGCAACCTCCCAAAGCAACCCCAAGGTTGTTCTACTCAGTTGTCAAGAATGGTTACGGTTCTTTCTGCAAAACTGGCATGTGGTCAGCAGCATGCAGGAAAACTGGCACGACTTGACCCAGCTCACCAGCAGAGCACAACTCGTTGCCCAGCTCCAGCCAGAGCCCTGTGCCAGTGCCAGCTGCCCCAGCAAAAACCATGCAGCCGTGGGTAGCCAGCAGGTACTCTTGGAGACCCAAGCTGGGGCCGTGCTGCAGGCGGAGCTCGCCCTCATGATGCAGTCAGAGCCGTTCTGCTTCATCTAGCACTGCCGGCTCACCTGCCGGGTGGCCAGGCTCTGGGTGCAGCATGCCACCGCCAGCTGGCACCAGGACGCATAAGGGAGGATCTCCTGGGGGCACAGCTCCTGCACCGATCTCCATCTTTTCAGGGTTGAATTGAAGACCATTCTGGATGACCTCCTCTGGTGGTTTTCTATAGATGTTGAAAAGGAAAAACAAAAGATACCCCACATTGTAAGGACTGAAGGTTTAACCTCTCCTCCCCCACCAAAATCATCTGGAACTAGCTACAGAGACAAGACGAGGAAAACCATTGTATCATTGAGCATCTCACTCCCAACTCCAGATGCCTGTCTAGAAGGATAGCATGGTTGATTGTATCGAAAGGTCCAGAAATGCCAGGATGGTTGCCCTACTCCCGAGGTATCCAAATGTCATTGGCAAGTGCAACCAATGCCATGCCAGTGCTGGAACCCAGACTTGAAAAATGTCCAGATAAATCTGTCATATCCTGGGTTATATGTAGCTTGTGCCAAGTTGTGTGAGTTCCATGATGGTTTGTTCTGTCCATTTCATCCTTGATTGCAGACAACGACCCTTCTCTTTGTGATGGAGGTAGGAGTGGACAATGAAACAGACAGGTTTCATACCTGAAATAAATTACCTTGGCAGTAAACTATAGGTCTTCAGCCCTTAACGTCTTGACTAGATTTAGGCAGCAGATTCCTATAAATAACCCAGCTAGATTAAACATTTTATTGCAGACAAAAATGAAGCTGCAAACTGGGCAAATAAATTGTAGATTTTACATGTCTGTTCTTCAAACATGCCCTCTTTCTCATTCCATTCTGAAGAAATGGATGTTTTGCAAGATTTTTGATGGCCTTTGGAGGTAGTTAAGATACATTAACATAACATGTTTTCTCTATGCTGAGAATAACTGATTCCCATCCTGCCTGGCTCAGTGCTGACAACTATAATGATGTGCATAAAAGCTAAACACCACATTGACTCTAGCTTTGTATCCAATTTTAATGTAATTCAAACTTTTAAGTGTGTTATAATGGAGTGAATTTGTTTTTCTCCATATTCTTTTTAGTGCATTAGATTAATTGTAGGAATTGCTTTCATCGCAGAAGCATTTAGACTTCTCTGAAGTAGGACTATCTCTTTAAAGAGGCAGCAGTTTCAAATGGTGCCAACAGGCAGCTTTATTCTTCCCCAGGAACTACTTTTTCAGAGCAACACATTTTGTTGTTGTAAGAAAAACCCATGAAGGTGAACATGGTTTTTTCTCCAAACTTAAAATGATTTTTAAAAACATAAGGAATCGTTGATCTAAATTCCTTGTAGAGATTGTCTAAACTGATGACCAAAAACATCAAGTCTGCGGAGAGGGATGGCATACAAATCCAATAAATAATAATAATAATAATAATAATAATAATAATAATAATAATAATAATATAATAACAGATTTGTTATCATTTATGAATTTTGTAAAGAAGGACTTCCTTTTACTAAATCTCCCCATATATTTGTAATCTGATACAGTTATAATCTCATAATAGTTGATCCACATTTAGAAACTATTTAATCAAATGGGTTATTTTTCTCCTTAAACCCTAACCCTAGCCTTTGAAAGGTAACTTTGCTTGAAAAATTAAATTATTGGATCAACTTCTGTCTCTTCAAATGCCTATTACATGCCAGGAATAGGCTTGGCAGTGGTTTTATATATTTATATTTCTTTTCATATAATAGTTTAGCAAGTAGTTATAATGGGACTAATCTGTATCTTTGAAAATGTTATCGTAGCATTCAATTGTTCATAACTCTGGTATTTTTTCCTCACACATTGCGGATCTAAATAAAATAAAGTATATATTTATTCATTCCCTACTACAATCAAGATTTCTTGTAATTTCACATAGGTAATATAGCATAATACATCAAGCTAATTGCTTTGTAAAAGGAGCTGGATTTTTTTATTGATTCTCCATTAAGCAAAATAAAAAATTTCAAACCAATTTATGATAAGCCTGAGATGTTGTAAAATACTTTGTACACTTAGATAATACTTTCCAAGCCCTAAAAAAGTATATTCATTTTATTTTTAAAATAATTTCTATGCTATTCCAACTATGGTAAAAATGCCTTTATATGATGTACTATAATGTGAATTCCATTTGCAGAAAGGATATAGAAGTAATTATACTTTACAAAATTGCATTACCTGATAAAATATCTCTGAAAATTTTATCTCTTTTATGTACAGCTGTTACTATCAACCCAGTAAGATCACAGTTTCTCCGAACACAGCTAAATTTTGCTGTATTGTCTATAAAATTAAGCAGATTTTGGCTGCCATTCAACAAAGAAAGACTAAGTGACCTGCTTTAAAGATTGGGCTACTTTCACTTCATGCAATTCTTCATCTTCAAATTAGATTGCCTGCTAAATAAATACGGTTTGAAGGAGAAGATTATCCTCTGACACCTCCTCAAATAGAAAACTTCTCCATAAAGTAGATCAATGGCTGCGGTATGGGATGTTATATACCTCCCTCCTATCTTGCTCCTGTCCTTCCCATCTTTTATTTGGGCTGCTGTATTATTTTATTTTAATTTAATTTATTAGATTTGTAATGCCGCCCCTCTCCGGAGACTCAGAGCAGCTATTTTAATTTGTTAAATGATTTTAAGAAATACTAAGCATTCATTTTTTAGTTGCTTTATTCTAGAAATGCCCAACTGTACTCGATACTCTTGGTAGCAGTTATTCAGCAAGATAATTAAGACAATAAGTAGTCTAGTGGGACTGATGTAATTGCTGAAATGGGTGCTTATTTTAAGAATGTTTAGAATTTTATTTTGATACTATTTTGAAACATTAAATTGTTATTAGTTTCTTTATGTAACTTTGGCTCTGTTTTTTACAACATCCTTAACATGGTTGCAGTGTTCATACTTGGATTTATACAATATATTGAATCATCAAATGATAAAAACATAGAATGTATGTTCTTGGAGATCAGCGTAGAAATTTGCTGTAATTTGCTACCACAGTAGCCCTAATAAATCATGCAGCTTTTGCTCAAACACAAGCAGTGAAGGAAACACATCCATCTTTTAAATATGTCTCTTCCATTCTTGAGCTGTTTTTACTGTTAGGAATCTTTTTCCAATATCCAACCAAAATTTTGCTTGTAATATAAACCCATTTTTTCTTGTAAACAACTCTGCACAACTATGCCCCATTTGATGAGGGTGACAGTCTTTCAGATTCAGTTTTCATTCACACTTTTTCTGAACACACTGTTACCAAATAACAAAATCTCAAAAGAATTAAAAATATAGAGGTAAAAATCATTGGTACGCTTGTCATGGAATGACCTAAAATACCTATATTTTTTGCTTTTTCACATCATAAAATACCATTTGGGAACTTCACAAAAAGCTGCTGATGGTTAGAGCATTGGACTAAGAATGGAGAAAACCATGTTTTAGTCCAACCTCAACAGATATTCACTGGACGATTTTGGATCAGATATGCATTCTCAACTGAAGCTACCTGATATATTGTAATAGGGAAGGAGAGACAACATAATATATACTGCCTCAAGTTCCTAAATAAAAGGCAGAATATAAATCCTATCCAACATTTAAAATTCCATTTCCATTTTATAGGCACATAAAATACATAGGCAAAAAACTGAGTGAGCCTTTTATATATTTTATTATGTAAAATTCCATTCCTATCTAATAAACATTTTTGTCCTATCAGTCTGTAAATCAATGTTTTATTGGAGACTGCAATTGATTACTTGAAAATTCTAACATGACAACTATTGTTATTGTTTAAACCTTACTAATCCTTGCAAGTCCTTTAAGAAAAGGAAAACAAGAGGGGGAAAGCTTCATAATTGCTCTGAAATGTCAACTTTTGATTTGAACTATTAGCCTTTCAGTAGAAAAATCCTGCGTTATGTACCAAAACTAATATTCATTCTCTATATAATTTAATTTTTCTTCATTTTTAGTACTGTACAATACAGTATTAAGAATTTACGTTTTAAATGCATTTATAGCTTTTGATATGTTAGTAATGCAAATGCTTTAGACCGTATTTTCAAGTGGCTCATAGAGAAAAAGATAAAAATATTGTGGTAAAATCTTCATAGTCGAAGTGTAGTATATAGTCCTGATATTAAAGAATGGCATCTCATGTTGATTGGGTCTTTGTATATTTTCACAATGATGAAAATATTCTCTAACTAAATTCAATTCTGCTGATTGCATGGATTCAGCAATGAGGCTTTCTTGAAAGCAATAGGGAAGTCGTTTGCTACTTCCTTCTTCTATCATGTATTTTAAAATTTCCAGTCTAGGCTAGGAAAATGAAAAATTATGGGAAACTCTATCCAAACACCAGACAGATAATCTGTAATAAACTTTATCCAAATACTAACCATGCCTAGCCCTAACTATCAGCTAAAATTTATATCAAAATTTCTATATTTGCATAAAATAATAAGACATGATTTTGACAAATCAAGCTTTCATTAGATAAACTATTCATAAATGTACTTCTTGTACTCATCTTAAGGCTGCTACTTCTAATGCAAGCAAAACGATGTGTTCACTATATTCAGAAGAGTTATTTGGCATACTCAATGGATCACATACCAATATTGAGAACATTGCCAACGTAACCAGCAAATAATTTCTAAACTGTTTCATTTGTCATGCTGTTGAGGAAGATGCTATTGGAAGGGAAATAGTTGTATACATTAATTCACCATTTTTTCATAATATGTCAGGATTTCCTAGAATCCTACTATATTCTTAATACAATATTATTAATATTAGTAATGTATATTACCTGGAACTTGTCCCAGATAATATTGCCAGTAAACGTGCAGTTGTAATTGATCTGGGCTCTTTGAAGTTTGTCAGATCAGTTATGAGAAACCTGCTCTTCACGCAGACAGATAAATACACAATTCTATATGTATATCTAGATATGTAAGGTTGGTATATTCAGAGCCAGATTTCTGTTCCATGCAAATATTTCGGGATAGAATTTACTGTATATCAGTATTCATTTTCATAACATCCCTTAGTCATCTAAGTTAGCATTGCTATAAGAAAAAAAATACTTTATGAACTAAAGAGAATATTTCATGACTCTTTTAGAACTATTTTTACCCTCCTACATAATATTTATAAAATACTTTTCATTTTCTGTTCCCCTTTCCTATTATGATTTGATGCAACATTCTTGCATACAAATACTTTCATGCTCATGCTTCTATCTACTGAAACTACAAAGAAGGATCAGACATATTCAATAAATTGTTTAGTAGTGTAAGTTTATAATTCTGATTAATCTATAATTATTTGAAATAGATACTTTTAATCAATATTTTGTAGCTAATTTGTTTTTGTCAGGCAGAAAAGACCAGGCCACAAGTTAAGTTCCAGTTAAACTGATGTATTGCTGGTGCCTATGAATAGGAATCTAGTGAACTAAGGGTCAGCAATACTTTGGTACTCAATAAGGGTTAATGAAATTCAAGAGGGGTTGGACATAGTCTGCTTGTGGCAACATAGAGATTCTAGTCTAGGCTGATTCCTCTTTTGACTCTGCTCCCAGGGCCTGCCACTCCTTTTCTTTTAGTTTTATACAAAAAAATAATAAAGAATAAATAATTTGTTAGATTCAGGTAGCGTGCAGGCTATGATTAATTAAAAATTGAAATTTCTAACCTATTTGCTGTCATGCTGGAGTTTTATTCACAACATTGTAAACACTGTTTAGTCTGACTCCTAAAAGCATCTTGTAATAATTTATAGGAGTAGCTGCTCCATTTTAGGCTTGTAGCTGTCTTTGAGGTGTTAATAACCGAGTGTTGAACAAATGTTTTAATATAGCCCATTACACATGAGAAATGCCACAGTTTGAGACTGACTTTGCCTTTAATTCCTTTTATTAGCATAAGAAGGATGTTCCCTAAAAGCAGTCTGATATTTGAGTTGCTTACTCAATAAATTATTTTGCAATTGTACCTTCAACAAGATGCTGATCTTTTTGCATCTGTGGATGATTACCCCTTGCAGATACGCAGAGCAAGATTTGCTGTGTTTGATTACAGACTGAACAGAATGAACTACAGAAACAGTTTTGACAAATTAAGGCAATTTATATGTGACTCTTTGCTTTTAAAAATATATATAAAAAATGAGAGTTGGTAAAGGCAGGCTAGCACAGCTTCATTTTCAGAAATAATAGTCTTTGAAGTAAAGCAATTATGTTACATTGCTACAAATGTTGATTGTTTTCACATGACAGTGTGGTATAGTACTTATTGTCCTGAAGAATTATACACTTAGTAATTCCTGTTTAATTTGTTAGTTAATAATACTTCATAGAGTCATAGATTTGGAAGGGACCTGTGAGGTCATAAAATCAAATTGCTAGTACATTGTAGATTTCACTACTTCATCCTGATATATTGCTCTGTTTGAACACCTCCAAAGAGAAAAGGAGGGGGAAAACACTCTATGAGGTAATCTGTTCCATTTATTTGAGCTAGATTGCTGATTGATTGATTGATTGGGTGGTTGATTGATTGATTGATTGATTGATTGATTGATTGGATTTCTATGCTTCCCCTCTCTGAAGACTTATGCCTATCTCCCAACAACTGTTAAGATAGTTTCAGATTAAATGGATTAGAGAACAAATAAAAATGTATGATATCATCAAGAGAGTAAAAGAAAATGGGCTGGTCACATAGCAAGAAGAACTGAGGCAGGTGGACCAAGGCAGTCATAGAATGGATTCCACTTGATAAAAAACATTCACGAAACAGCCCTAAAACAATAGATCGACAACATAATCAGGGATTGGGGGCCCAAATTGGCAAAAGAAAGCTCAAGACCATATAGGATGAAAACAGAAGAGGCACTGGCACTGCTCGTTCTATTCCTCTGGCTTCCTGCTACACGGTAGTAAAACAACTTCCCCTGTGAGAGCTACGTGCCTTGTAACCTTACTTTCAGGATAACCCTCATATATACAGGGAAATTGGCATGGCTGCTTGAGAGCATCCCTGGTGGAACTGCAGCCTGGGAATCGTGCTCTGCAATCCTATTATCCATTTCTACCCATCAAGGCATTGAAGTTATATTCAGTCACATTTACAGTCGAGTTAGCCAAAATAGGTGAGTGGTGGGTGTGGGCAGGGCCAACCAGGGGTGATTTTTACCGGTTGTGCAAACTGGTTCAAATCGTCCCTATGGCCTCTCTCGAGCCGAACCGAGGTGTTCAAATTTCACCCTTGATGCGATTAATAAAAAAATAATAGAACTCAGAGGCAAAGAAACTTTTGTGGAAATAAAGGAACATATTTTGATCTCTCTCTTTCCCCATCTGATTTATACACATGGAAGACAGCCTTGAGCCTTGAGGGAAACCACACATGAGGGGCTGCAAATGCAGTATCTCCCACCTCATCAATACTGATAGAAACTGACATTGATAAGGTTGTCAATCACTGGAGTGCAGTCCTGCCGGTCCCAACTCCTTCAGCTGATCCATAAGCTGGCCCAATCATGATTGACAATTGGAAATCCACTGAGAGATCTAGGAGACAGCAAGTGCAGAGCAATCAAATAGCAGAAATGGTGGGGGGGGGGGGGATAAGCTGATCTGTGGAGTTGAGGAGCAGCCTGCATTTGTAAATGTGGGTCAACTGTCAAGCACCTGGATTTTGATCACATCTCTATGGGGAGGCAAATACTGCAATGGCTATCACTTCAAAGGCCAAGCCTAAGTACCATTTGTTCATTGCCACCATAACTTCAAACAGTTGTTGAACAAATTGTTTAGCAAGATTTACCTGCACTTTTTACGCATCTGAAAACCGTTGAAGATCAAAGACTTTTTTTTTCCTGAGCAAATACTATCTGCCTGCCACTGTAGAATAGCTGTGAGGTTTTGAGGTTTTTACATGCTTCTTCTGTGAAGATGTGAAATTCCTATAAGATGCTATGCATAAATAGCTTTATCAGACATATGAATAGAAGTACGGGAAGTCTGCAGGCTATGAAGCTCCAGATGATCAACAGGCATATTTGTGATAATAGTATATTGCTTTCCACAAAACATCAGAAGAAAACCTACTTACAGTACTAGCTATTTATAGAAATATCCTGGCCATAAGATTATCAACTTATTTTATTTTATTTTGATTTATAGATCAGAAGTTAAAAGTTTTAGAATTGTTTTTCCCCAAATAAATGTCATAGTAATGCTTATAAAAACTGAAATGAGAACTTATCTATATATCACAATTTTGTATTACATCACTGTGTGAGAGATAAGCCATTGGGTTGTTTCAACAACTTGGTATTCAGTATATGGCACAATAATTCCATGGAAGTTTGAGACAGTGGGATTTCATATTTGGTATGCATATTCTGCATAGTTTTACATTTCTGCATCTGTTTGCAAAGCAGAAGGGAAATGCAAAATACAAATATTAATTTGACATTGTAATTATTAATACATACATTTTGCAAGACCTAATTTATTTATAAATCCTCAATTGGCAGCTATTTATAAATGGAGCAGTTCAAAATGCATTAAAATATGACATCTAAAGTAGAATCTTTTCAGACATTGCGCTTTATAGCCTAAAGCTTTTTCTTTTGACTTTCAACATTACAGCTGATACAAAATGTTCTCCCATTTTATTCACTACCATCCTGAATTATAGTCAGGCTAGTCATTACAGTAGAACCTCTGGTCACATAATTCGCTCCATACCTTTGGTTGCAACCTGATTTGGTCATGACCTGAACTTAACCAAAATGAATGCAAAATAAATGCAGCGGCCACACAAGGTCACTGTTGTTTGGCGCTTACAAAAAAAATGGTGAGGAAGGGGAAACTGGCTGTGGCTGTGCAATAGGGTTGATATTCCTGGAGGGGTCTGTAATATGGTAAATGATTTAGCTTTACTAGATAAATGGTCAAAGCAATGGAAACTGCAGTTTAATGTTTCCGAATGTAAAATAATGCACTTGGGGAAAAGGAATCCTCAATCTGAGTATTGTATTGGCAGTTCTGTGTTAGCAAATACTTCAAAAGAAAAGGATTTAGGGGTAATGATTTCTGACAGTCTCAAAATGGGTGAACAGTGCAGTCAGGCGGTAGGGAAAGCAAGTAGGATGCTTGGCTGCATATCTAGAGGTATAACAAGCAGGAAGAGGGAGATTATGATCCCGCTATATAGAATGCTGGTGAGACCACATTTGGAATACTGTGTTCAGTTCTGGAGACCTCACCTACAAAAAGATATTGACAAAATTGAACGGGTCCAAAGACGGGCTACAAGAATGGTGGAAGGCCTTAAGCATAAAACGTATCAGGAAAGACTTAATGAACTCAATCTGTATAGTCTGGAGGACAGAAGGAAAAGGGGGGACATGATCGAAACATTTAAATATAAAAGGGTTAAATAAGGTTCAGGAGGGAAGTGTTTTTAATAGGAAAGTGAACACAAGACCAAGGGGACACAATCTGAAGTTAGTTGGGGGAAAGATCAAAAGCAACATGAGAAAATATTATTTTACTGAAAGAGTAGTAGATCCTTGGAACAAACTTCCAGCAGACGTGGTAGATAAATCCACAGTAACTGAATTTAAACATGCCTGGGATAAACATATATCCATCCTAAGATAAAATACAGAAAATAGTATAAGGGCAGACTAGATGGACCATGAGGTCTTTTTCTGCCGTCAGACTTCTATGTTTCTATTGCCATTTGAGTATGTGTTTGTGACCAGATTTAAACATTTTGTAAATTTTTTGGTCAAAAAACTTGATTTGGTTGTGGTCAGAAGCATTTGTGATCAGAGGTTCTACTGTATACAGCTTTTCCATACTGTACACTATAAATAATAATAATAATAATAATAATAATAATAATAATAATTTAAAAAATTATTAGATTTGTATGCCGCCCCTCTCCGTAGAATTTCATTCCAAGGGCTGGTCTAGCTATTGCTTGTACAGCACTGTTAATTGTTGAACTATATAATATTTCAAAATATCTGTTGAGGTTGCTCCTTTGATACATATCTTTAGATGGTATGTTTCTTCATCATAATGAATGGTTTCTTGCAGTCTGCAGAGGAAGCACATCTGTTTAGTGAGTATGGGGAAGTAGTATGTCCTGAGAGTCCAACTGAATGATTACAATTCAGAGATCCATTTCCAACCACCAGTGTAACTTTCATCATTGTGTAACCCTAACTCTAGAAAAAATTCATGGTGATCTTAGCAATAGCACTAACACTTATATACCGCTTCCTAGTGCTTTAGCAGTCCTCTCTAAGTTGTTTACAGAGTCCAGCATATTGCCCTCAACAATCTGGGTCCTCATTTTACCCACCCTGGATGTATGGAAGACTGAGTTAACCCTGAGCCAATGGGATTTGAACTGCAGCTAACAGTCAGTGGAAGTAGCCTGTAGTACTGCACTCTAACCATTGTGCCACCTCTGCTCTTTTAGAAACCTTGCTTAGTACTTTTCATATCGGGATTTGGCTTTCCCTTGATACAAGTGATTATTAAGATTCTGTCTCCTTTGTCCTTAATGTGTGATTGCTATATCAGTTAAATTTATGCAAAGAGGTATATGTTTTGAAGAGTTGTTGAGGCTTCTTTCATTTGGAGTAACGTAAACATTTTCCTGTTTCCCAATTTAAAGAGGAGTAAGTGGATTCAATATTGTTGGCCACCTCTTTTTTTTTTTAAAAAAATGACACAATAAGTTAACTTGTTAATCAGGATTTAACTGGGAAAAGAGGAGGGGTTGAGTAGATAGGATAGTGAGAGATGCATTTGTGCCCTGTTACAAAATCAAGTGAGCTTTATAAATTTATTTTAGCATACTGTTTTATTAGGAGAGTGGATTTATTTGGTTGATAGGCTGAATGTGATTGAAATTTTTCTTCCTGAATATCATTTGGAACAGATATAAGCGGCATCTTGCTATGTAACTATGTAGAGCAGCTATTTTAAATTTCAGCTATATTTATTAATGTGTGGAGAAACTGCAACGTGACTAGTATTTATATCTTTTAGTCTTGGCCCATCTTTACTAGGATTTTACATTACTCTTTTGAAACACAAATGCATGCAAGCTCTCATCATTAAGCAATTAGGAGAAAAGGGCAATAAGCTTGCAATATTTCATTCTCCTTATATTTCTGTGGGTGTTGCTGTATATGGGTGTAATAAAGTGTTAGCCATGTTGTAAGAGAGAAAGTTCTCTATTAGATATAACATGGCCTAAAACAAAAGATGGAAAAGCCCTATTAATAAATTCCCAAAAAATAATTTTACATGAAGCAGAAAGACAATTGTTTTAAGATAAAGAAGCCATAGCAGAAGTTCAATACTGTGAAATATGATCTTAAAATATCTTAATTTTAAATGTAGATTTTTAATAATATGGAAATGCGATTTAATAAATAGGAAATACAGTTTTGTGAAGTGAATGATGAAAATCTAAATAGAATAAAATTCTATCATTCAAGAAAAAAAACCCAGGAAAATTAAAAATTGTTGGCACCTCTGCTCAATGTTAACAAAGTATCTGTTTTGCTTTGCTTTCCTTACAGCCAGTTAAAGAATATAGTGTATGTTGGTAGTTAAAAGGATGTGTTTACTTTATTTCTTCATAAATATGACTTAAAATTTTATCTGTTCTCCACTTGTCCAAAAACTAGAGAACCAAGTTAAAAAACTGAGTCAAAAACTTTAAACTTGTTATGTCCCATATTTATTGAGGAAAATGAGCCAAAGCTATATATTAAGATGCAAAGTAGAATTTAAAAAAAATCTACAACAATCCAATCATACACCTTACTGCAATTTATTGCAACTGAAGTCATGCAGTACAAAGTAGACCAGCGATTCTTAACCTTTTGAATGAATTGAGCCAATGAGGAAGTTATCATTGCCTCCCTCCCCCAACATAATCTCTCAATCACAACATAGGAAATAATTCTTCAATTTATGCAAACACTTTTTTTGTTTTCTTTAAAATTATCATCAGGACATATTGATGCAAATAATTTATTTCCAGTCTTTCCCCATATCTCAACTGACTGAAAAATTTTGATGCTCCCATCACTTTATTCCTAAACTTTGTGATATATATATTTCATTATTATCATATTTATTCAAGAAACTTAAATGTAATAACCACTGAAAACAAAATTCAATTGCAAGAAAGTGAAATGTCCGAAACTAAAAACAATACTATTTAATGTTTGAATTACAAGTAAAATTTAAATACACAAAAAGAAATATAAAGAGCATAAGAACAAACCGCAATGCAGGAACTAAGAATTTCAAGACGGAAACTCTGAAACTAAATTAAGATTCGAGGAAAGTATATATTCATGCACACTGTAAAAAGGATTAAAAAGACACAAAGAATTTTTTTACAGAATGAAAGCAACAAAAATCATAGCAACAAACTAAATGCCTAAAACTGAAGAAAAATGTATATCTACACAAAAAGTTTACACAAAGAGCACAACAAAAAAATTGAAAACAAAATTGAAAAACCAAAATATAATATCGAACTGGAGTACAAAGGGACAGACAAAATGTTTTACAGAGCACAACAAAAATTCAAAAATGAAGCCAAAAACTCAAACTGGAAGGTGAAATCCAATGTAAGCAAATGCAACGATAAAAGCTCAGACAATAATGAAAAAAAAGCAAAAAAGAATAACATCAATGAATGAATCCAAATTTTAAATATTCCGTCGAATGTTGGCAACACTCCCTCTTCTCAGCCATATTGAGAGGCCTTTGAAATGAAAGGCACTACCGGCAAATTAAATTTTCAACTGCACTGAAACACTAGAAACGTGTGGACATTGCTAAACCTAGTTTCAACAGTTATGTTGACATTACAGCTAATGTCACAGAGGACAGCCACTCAGCATGTGATTTTCAAAAGAAACGCCCCTTCTCCATCACTGCCCATTCTGGCCAATGGTGCACCATTGTATGGGTAGAGGCTGCTGTGCAACACGCATGAAGATTAGTGATACGTATTCATATATGTATGGAGTTCTCTACTGAAGAACATTAGGAACATTTGAAAACATAATTCAATCCACTAGTAGTGAATGATCTGATGTTTTTGTACTTCAGATATATAGTGATTCACTGTACAAAAAAGTTTCAAAAGAACCCCCCAAACGTCTTGCCTCCATATTGCCCCTTTTTGGTCCTTTGCCCCCATGTCACCTCTTTTGTTCCATCACCCCCCTGAAAAATGAAATTGCCCCCTAGGAGCGATATCACCCAATTTAAGAACCACTGATGTAGACAATGAATATATATAATAGAGCAATAGGAGTACGTACTGTACTATGGTTTTCAAAAAAAATTTGGAAGGTTGGAGGGATTGCTATTTCAAAAACAATGTACTCCATATGAGCGGTGTTAGAGATTTAATCAAATGCATAATGAAAATGGATACATTATTTATTTCTAAATTGTTTTAACAGTACCATTAAATGATGTATTCTTACTTGATCTATTACTGATAAAGAGATGAAATTTGAATAATTTAGTGAAGATAAACAAAAACCAGTTATTAAAAAAAGGGTTTACCTGTAATTGTAGTATTTAATAGCTTTATAAACGTGCAAAATAATCTTTGCGACATGATAGATATCTGTTGAGAATGTAAGAGCAAGTGCTGAAAATTTTAACAAGGTTGGAGTAGCCCATTCATAATTTCTATAATACTTGTATTCTTTGAGTTTATCTTCAGAAAGGAGATTGCCTGTTTAGTAGAATGTGGGAATGACCTTGGGGAAAGAGGGGAAGTGATGCTGCCAAGGAAATAATCAGACAAGAAAAGCAGGAGCCCCAAATGACTTAATGGCCAAAGAAAGAAATTTGGAAAGGTTTCACCCAAAAGTATCAAGCAGTTAAAAGTGGTGGTGGGAATTTTTGTAGTTTCAAACTTGCCAGATTCTGATAACAGAGCCTTACAATAAATTAAATTTAACTCATCTACTTGTGTATCCTTGCATCTATTTATTGAAGCACATGCTTTCTGAAGCTAACACTGAATGTTTCAAGGAAGCAGTTTTCTGTAAATGTTAGCTTCATTTAAATTTCAAAATATACCTTATTTGATTTCAAACTGAACAGAATATATTTAAATTTGAAATGTTTTTAAAAGTATAGTAATTCTGAAAGAAGAAATGCAAAATAAAGTACAGGATTTTCTTGTAGAAGAAAACCAGAGAAAAATACTAGCATTGATCTACTTGCTCCAACAAGAAAGTGTAGAACGGCATTTTAGCGGAAATGTTTTATACTTTGCTGGTTTGCCTTCAGTATTTCATAGAATGCCTAGGAAATGTGTGAAATATTAAGCATTTTATGCTTTGATGTCCCATTTTTGGCATTATTTATATTTCCTAAGCATTCTATAAAATGCTTAATTTCACACATTGACAGAAACAATGTATATCAGTCTCTTCATGTTTAGGTGTAATTGATTCTTCTCCACATTTTGTGTTTTTACACACATCAACAGAGTCTAATGTAACTGTTAATAAAGCAGCTCTCAAAGAACTGTTTTTAATCACCGCCATTTGTCTTTACAAGTTATTAAAAAGACATTATTCATCCTGCTCAGGCAGGGGGTTGGACTTGATGACCTACATGGTCCCTTTCAACACTAACAATAAATGAAAAAATAAAAAAAATAATTAAACACAGAAACAGTGTTAAACTTTTTTACTGTATGACTTAAGTAAAAATAAGGACACGAGACAGCATTTATTCTGTTAAAGCTGATTACATGCTTCAGGTTATTGTGTAATGTATACAGAAGACATCAATCACAATTACTGTTTCTATATAAACATCCACTATAGTCAAGGTCTTTTCCATGAAAATACATTGAATTAGTGATAATATCTAAGCCATCAATGTTGCCTAATTTCATAATGGGAACATTCACAGTTAAGAATAGGAAAGATAGTGTAAGAAATTTTAGTCTCTAACAACCTCCCCCCATCCCATCCCAAATCTTTCATATATGTCATGCAGATCAGCTTTGACAAGTTATGAAAGCAAAGTAGTGACTTAATTTGTCATATTCTGGGATAATCAAATGAGCCATTAGTTCTAAACTTGCCATCCATTCTCTTTTCATAAAGGATTGAGCTCTGTTTGATAAACAGCTTGGCTATATCTTCTACCCAGGTTCTATATTAAAAAGAAATTATATCCTTTCAGATTGTCTGAAATTTTCCCAACCTTTGCAACTGAAGGTTATCAGAGCTTCATGTGAGTCATGATATATTAAGAGCATTTGAGTGAAAAAGTAACACTAAAGTTTGATGCTCATTTCATTTCATTTATAAAAAAAGTCATCCAATGTGCAGTGTGTTAGCATGACAAAGAAATCCACACACCATCACCACCCCTCCAGCCAAATCAGTCCGTTAAAGAGAACATGAAGGCTAACTCTGTGAATATTTCATTTAAAAATGAAATTGATTTAGACACTCTTGCCCTGTATGCCTCTCAGAACTCTGTCTTCATCACAATAAAGTTTATTTATTTATTCAATTTCTATGCCACCCAACTCCCTAGGGCAGTGATGGCAAACCTTTTTTTCCTTGGGTGCTGAGAGAGCATGTGCGCGCGCTATGCCCACACCCATAATTCAATGCCCGGGGAAGGCGAAAACCACTTCCCCAATTCCTCCGGAGGCCCTCTGGGGGCCAGAAACGGCCTATTTCCCAAATTCTGGTGGGCACAGTAGGCTCATGTTTTACCCTCCCCAGACTCCAAAGGCTTCCCTAAAAGCCGTGAGTGGATAAAAACACCCTTCCCCATCCCTCCGCAGGCTCTCAGGAAGCCAAAAATGCCCTCCTAGAGCCTCTGTGAGAGCCAAAGATCAGCTGGCCAGTACACACATGCATGTTGGAGCTGAGCTAGAGCAATGGCTTGTGTGCCAGCAGATATGACTCTGTGCCACCTGCGGCACCTGTGCCATAGGTTCGCCATCACTGTCCTAGGGACTCTAGTTGGTTCACAACAGGCATATAAAACAACAACAGTAATACAAACCTCTAGAAACCATTTAAAAACTACACTTAAAACAGTAAAACCCCTGCATACCATTCATGGCGAGATCTCACTAGTTACCCCCATAAGATCAATGGCCTTGGGCCTGTCGGAAAAGCCAGGTCTTTACAGATTTCCGAAAGGCCAATAGGGTAGGAGTGGTCCAGATCTCAGGAGGTAACTGGTTCCAGAGAGCCAGGGCAGCCACAGAGAAAGCCCACGGACCCGCCAGCCAACCCTGTGACCAACCCTGTGGGCCCTTACCGGTCACTGGGAGCTATGTGGTAGAAGGCGGTCTTGAAGATAGTCTGGCCCTAAGCCATGTAAGACTTTAAAGGTAATGACCAACACCTTGAATTGCATTCAGAGACCAATTGGGAGCAAGTGCAGTTTGCGGAGGATTGGTGTTATGTGGGTGTACCTAGGTTCACCCACAACAACTCACGTAGCTTCATTCTCATAAAATTCTCCTCATAAAGATTGTACAGACACTTATCTCATTCTTTAAAAATAAAGATCTCTGTAAAACAGTTACAAAATCATTTCTGAAGTTTGATCAGTATCTAATCAGGGACAGTAGTGAACCTTCCCAAGATTAGCTCTGCTATACAAAATCGCTCAAAGATCATAACATAAAACAACATCTGGGACCTGCAGACATGTCCTATTTGGCCAAAGTCAGCTTTAAAGATTCCATTACCAAAAAGACATCAAGTAATGATGTTGATGGGAGGCTAACAAGCCAGAAATCACTAAGAAGAATACTAATGCTTGTTTCAAGTATGCCAGAAAGTGAACCTTACGCTCAAGTATGCCAGAAAGTAACCCTTCCAAACAAAAGAGGAACTATTGAGCTACATGAATATAATTATGTCTGATGGGAGCACAAACATTGCATTCCACCATATAAACCTCATCCCAGCTGTTAAGCACGAAGTGATATTATCATGACTTGGAGGAGTTTTGCTTCTCAAGGCCTTTAGCATTTGCCATTATTGAAGGAAGCATAAAACTTCACTTTGGTTCAGAAAATTCCACTGGAGAACAAACGAACAAAGTCTGAAATGTGATGGTTAATGCATTGCTTTAGAATGGTCAAATGAAAGTCCAGACATAAATATCACAAAAAATATTTTGGCAGAACCTGAACAAGCATTTTATGTTTTAAATGTCTCTAGTGTTAATTAAATTGAAGCTGTTTGTCATGAAGGAATGGGCCAGAATTGCTTCGCAGTATTGTAATGTGAGAGACTGATTGCAAATTACAGGAAGTATTTGTTTGTGGCAGCTGAAGAAGGTACAACCTGTTAGTTATTGAATATAAAGGAACATTTTCACACTGGTAATCGCATGTTGGATATTTTTTGTTTATGAAATTTATGAAGCAAACACTACATTTCAACAGGACCTGATAAATCTGACGATCTGATAAATTTTAGTAGTTGTTCTATACCTGTAATGGCGAACCAATGGCACACGTGCCACAGGTGGCACACGGAGCCATATCGGAGGGCATGCGAGGTGTTGCCCTGTGTCAGTTGCAGCACACATGCACACGCTAGCCAGCTGATTTTCGACCTTGGGGAAGGCCGTTTTGTCTTCTCAAATTTTTCTGAAGCCCCAGAGTGGAAAAAACCGCCCAACGGGCAAACCAGAAGTTTGGAAAAATTGACTTCCGGTTTGCCCTTGTGTTGTTTTTTGCAGTACGGGGCTTTAGGAAGCCTTCCTGAAGCTTCTGGAGTGCAAAAAACAGCACAACAGGCAAAACGGAAGTTCATTTTCCCGAACTTCTGGTATGCCCATTTAGCCATTTTTCACCGTCTCAGTTTTGAGTGAGGCCTGTGTGCATGCGCGGGAATGGGGGGAGCATTGTGCGCAGGCCAGTGTAGGGGGGGTTGTACATGCGTGGAGGGAGGAAATGGGGGTGGGCATATATGTGTGTGCTAGTACTAGCACACACACCCTTTTGGCACGGGAACCCAAGAAGGTTTGCCATCACTGATCTATACAATTGCTAAGTGGACACTGTTCCAGATAAGAATGCAGTGTGCTTCAGGGTTTGAAGGAGACCCTGAAAGATCCAGCCCAGGTCACACACAAGTAGAGGGTGTGCTGTGGACAAGTCTCTCTACTCTCATGCTGAAAATCCTCCCAGGTGAACTTCCCTGGGGCAATCTCTGCTCCTTAGTTTAAGTTCACTGCTCTCTGGCACGAAAAATTGTCCCTGGCGAAATCAGGACAAAATCATATTTTCAGCACCTCGGGGAATGGGGAAACCCAGCTCAGGCAACCATCTCTCTGGTCTGCAGACTGAAAGTTCTTCCTTCCAAAATCCATCCAGAAAGTATTGATTTTCCAGGGAAGCCAGCAAATATTACACACAACAATCAAATATTGAGGGATATTTGGCAACTAGTTGTAAGTGTGAATGTCATCCTAAGAGGTGTGTATGATGTTTTCAATGGGCCAGAAACACTTTATGGGCCATAAACTTCCTTTCCCAAGGGTATTGTTAATTCAAACAGTGAATGTCTACTTAATTAAGTAAATAGTCATAATTTGAGAACTGTACAGAAATGCAAAGAATCTGAAAGTGGGCGAATATTTCTTTTCATAGAACTGTTGCCTTCTCTCTTCATGTAGGGAGAGAATCTGAGGAATATGTTTCTGATTTTTTTAAGAAGAGAGAACAATATTTCTGTGGATGAATGTATTGAAAGTGCTTTATATTAAGAGGTACTTATTAGCTTTTAATAAACAGCAGTTCCAGGTTTGGTGGCACATAGTCTACAGAGGTTTATTTCAGTTCAAAACAAATTGGCCTCTGTAAAGCAGGATAAGAAATTACAAATTGGAAGTGAGAGATTGAAATAACAAAAATAGGTAGCTTTTCCATGTTATTCAAGATATTAAAAAATCCTTCGAGAACAACTTACAAATATTATTTTTGGAATATGATTTGGGAAGTAATAAGTATTAAGAAGTAAAATAAGTTATACCTTTTTGTTTTATTTATTTTATTTGATAAAACAAAATAACTTTATTTTGGTAATAACTTTATAGGCAAATGAAGGGACCATCTAGCACAATACTAGATAAATAATTGAAATGAATATTACGTACAATAGCTGTGTAAGCGATGGCCAAAAACTGTCAAAAGCTGTTGGTTGAATGTGAACATTCTGCCCATGAGAAGACAGGAGAGTTTACTTCCTTTTTTCTTTTCATACAGTTGCCCTTGGCCGTAATCAGCCCCTGAAAAAGGAGAAACCAAAATGGAAAAGTGATTACCCCATGACGGATGGACAGCTACGCAGCAAGAGAGATGAATTTTGGGACACAGCACCTGCTTTTGAAGGCCGCAAGGAAATCTGGGATGCCTTGAAGGCTGCATCACATGCATTTGAGAACAATGATCATGAACTGGCACAAGCAATCATTGATGGTGCAAATATAACTTTACCACATGGTAAGAATATTCCTAATGGATGTAGTTTAGCATTTGTGAACAGAAAAGCATTGGGCGTGTCTTAGAGTAGTAGATCCTTGGAACAAACTTCCAGCAGACATGGTAGATAAATCCACAGTAACTGAATGCCTGGGATAAACATATATCCATCCTAAGATAAAATACAGAAAATAGTATAAGGGCAGACTAGATGGACCATGAGGTCTTTTTCTGCCGTCAGACTTCTATGTTTCTATGTTTCTATGCTTCCTTCTTTGGCCTCCCAGACCACACTGACTTAACTGAAACAACATAAACCCTGAAAAATGTTATTTGACATTAGCTTCTTTTCCGTGCATATTATTAAAATTTACTATAAGGGTCATTTTTTCCCTAGCTTTGAAAGATTATTGGGTTAATATGTTGTTCAATGGATATAGTTCTGAACTTTTCCAATTTTGCTTTTTTAGGGAGGAGGGAATGAGGGAGTTTGCAGTGTGCTATGACATGTTTTCATACTTAGCCATCTGCCTGTCAACTGAAAGTCACTTAAATGGGTTTGGGGTCCTCTGTCTAAGGTATAGGTGATTGAAAGTTGGTCAGAATAATGAAATCTGAATCTGGTATAGATGAGTGGGTGGGTGAGTGGGTGGGTGGGTGGATGGATGGATGGATGGATGGATGGATGGATGGATGGATGATTGGTTGACTGGCTGACTGAGTGACGGATGAGTCTGAATTTTAGAAGTAAGCAAAGGAGTAAGATTTTTTGAAACATTATAAACCCGTTAATGCAAGTCCAGCTGGGTATAAATGCCTCTTTATAATTCACATATTTTCGTAAGATCGTAAGAAAAGCTTTCCTGTCCTTCTGTTCCAAACAATGGCAAGGTTTAACAATGAATCTTGGTCATTGGATAATGGTGTAATTTGCAGTATTATCCTCCATGAAATTTGTCTAATCAAACTCTTCCAGTTTTGTTAAACTTTTTCATCCCTTCTCCCTGGGAAAAAAGATATTTATATGAGCACATGTTTAACAGGCTGAAATACAGGGTGAAGATTAAAGAATCTAGTAAAGTATAAATATTTTATAGGGTTCTTCAGTCCATATTCTCAGGCAGTAACTGCAAAATATACTAGGAAGGAATTGTTTACTTTGTTTTTCCCTTCCTCCCTCTCACCTTTTTAATGAGCATGTTTTGCACTGTTTTTATTTATTGACAATTCTGAACAAGAACACTAAAATCTTGCAAGATTGTCACAAGATATTTTGTATTTTGTTATGTTTTGTTTTGATTATTTGCACCTGTAGTTCCTTTGCAAACCAGCAGTGGTCACCCTGTGATTTAACTACATAACTGCTTTTCACAAAAACTTTCCAAAACAATTTACTCAGGGACAAACTGTATCATAAAGGTGTTTACAGTTTGCAGTGGGAGCAGATTTTCTTATGTAGATCTTCCATTCTTAAGGAGTTATTTCCCCTTATCTTCCAACTGCTTAATTGTTAGATTCCGTCTTGTGGAGACCTTGGGTAACATCATCAGTGACAAGAGCATCAGAACAAGATTTTTTCTTGCTTGGGGACTTCCTGATAAGTCCCAAAGAGTATCTCCTTTTAAACATACCTTTGGGGTGTGATTTGGTCAGAAGAAAAGGCTGCTTGTGTTGCCAATTCTTCTCTAGTCCCACAGATGAGATGCTTTACTTCTTTAGACATTGTGGGAATTCTGCTTTGGGGTATTCAAAAATGAATTTTTTAATTTCTTGTTATTTAACCCTCACTGTGATATAAAACATTTAAGTTTTTTTCTGAAATTGGAAAGCTGTTTTTACCATCGTGCCCTGCATTTCAAGTAAAAATACCTCATTTTTACAGATTCTAGTAATGTGTCATTAAACCACAGAAGTATCGTAGTATAATTTATTAGATTTATCTGGCAATCAGACATTCGTCAGTGAAATTCCAAATGCTTTGTACATAAGTAAATATATATGTTTGCAAGAATGTTGGCAGGTGGAGTATGCAGAATAAGACAGTGTATTTCGGTGGTGTCTTTCTCCTTCCCTAGGCTCCAAGGGAAAGTCACCTTGGAGGGAATGTGCTTTTCGAATCTCGTATTGAACTTGTGTTTCATCCGCTTGAACTCAATCCATTTATCTGGTCAATAAATTTGTGGGGGCCCGGGTTTTAGACTGCTAGTTTTAAATCCGGATCAGCTTGTAATAAGGCTTGTCGTATTGCTGGCTTGATTCTTGAAGAATCCTTACCTTCTCCACAGAAAGGCAGGACCTACTAGATCAATCCTACCCCCCAGCAACTGATAGATTCAGGTGGGTTTCAAAAGGAGCTGGGTATTAAATGTGAAGATCTGCTGTGCAACCCTGCCAAATCCTTAGTTGTCACCTGGAATAGGGATTGGGGCTTTGAACAGGATTGCACCCATACCCATGGACATACAGAGGAATTGAGAGATATGAAGTGGAGGAAATTACATCTAGAGCACCACTAGCAGAAGAGGAAAAACATACTTGCCCAAATACAGGTAACTCAGAGGGTAAAGCCTGAATACTTTTCCACACTAATTGTGTCTGCTGGTAATAATCACTTTCTTTAAAGTGACCTGTTTCCTTCCAGGGAAGAATGATATCTTGTGAATTATGCAGTGTCATCACCTCCCTTTCACAATGCCTTGAGTCTCTTAAGAGCTGGATGGGAACAACAGTCTGAAAACAAGTTTGGGGTCAGTTAATTTAACAGTCAGTGGCTCAGAGTTTGGGGTTTTGGGTCCATGAAGAATTGCTATCTTTGGTTTTGAATGAGGTTGCTATGCCCAGAGGGACCAGTGCACAATCCTTGTTCATCAAAAAAAAAAAGAAATAAAAAAGTGTAGGGTGTGGACCAATTACGCCCTTCCCTGGACCAGCAGATCATGCATGACTATACCTTAGTGCAGTGATGCGAACCTTTTTTTCCTTGGGTGGCGAAAGAGCGTGTGCCCGTGGTATCACGCATGCATGAGTGCCCACACCATAATTCAATGCTTGGAGAGGGGAAAAAACAGCTCCCTCCACCCTTCCAGAGGCCCTCTGGAGGCTGGAAATGGCCTGTTTCCCAATTTCTGGCGGGCCCAGTAGGCTCGTGTTTCTTCCTCCCTAGGCTCCAAAGGCTTCCCTATTGCTGGGAGAAGGTAAAAATGTCCTCCCCCGTCCCCCCAGAAGCTCTCTGGAAGCCAGAAACGCCCTTCCAGAGCCTCTGTGTGAGCTAAAAATCAGCTGGCCAGCACACACATGCATGTTGGAGTTGAGAGTTACGGCAACAGCTCACATGTCAGCAGATATGGCTCCACGTGCCACCTGTGGCACCCATGCCATAGGTTCGCCATCATTGCCTTAGTGTCTCGACCACTGTAATATGCTCTATATGGGATTGCATTTGAAAAGTATTCAGAAACTTCAGTTGGTTCAAAATACAGGGGCTGCATGGTTTTGTGTAAATCTACATTTGCACATGTGGCACAGCTGTTATGGGAGCTGCATTGAATGCTGATTTGCTTCCACATCCAATTCATGGTGGTGGTCATTAATTTTAAAGCCCCAGATGGCTTGTGGCAAGGTTATTTGAAAGGCTGTCTATTCCCAGTTACCTCTCTCCAATTCACCAGATCAGAGAGGCGGGGTATGTTATGTGTCTTCCCCACCCCTCATTAAAGAGATCTATTTAGTGGGGCCAAAAATGAGGGTTTCCATGGTGGCTCCCTTCCCTTCATATTTTCCAAACTCCGTGAAGGCATGGTTTTGCCAGCAGGCCTGGGAATCTTGTTTGAATATGTGTGGGGGGGGGGGAGGGGGGGTTTACAGGTATATTGTATATATAAATACATACATTTGTGTGTGTTTATTTTTGTGTATGCATGGATGCATGTATGTATGTATAATTTTTTTTTTAAATCTGGATTTAGTTACTTTTATTAGTAGAGATAGTAAGAATGCTCTTCTTCTTTTACTTACCAAACAAATAAGACAACAGAACTTTCTTAAAGAAAATTGCAGCAATTCAGTGAATTGCCTCTCAGAACTTACAAAAATTTTATTTAAAAAGCATTCTTTAACTTGTACATCTCACCAATTGTGCAGTTATCTTTCAAGGTACACTATATTATGCAAAGGGTGGAAAACGAGTAAGAAATAGTAATAGAAAAGAATTAAAGACATGAAAATAAAAGAAAACATAGCTAAATCTAATTTACCACATTAATAACTATTTTTGCAAACTATGCTTGCTTCTACTATAACCATATATACTGCCTGCTCCTCTGTCAGTTTTTCACCTCTTTCTCTTTGAAGACCATGCCAACTACTATATTTTATGGAGTATAAGACACGCGTGATTATAAGACAAACCTTAGTTATGGGGGAGGAAAACAAGGGGGGGGGGATTCTTCCTCTGCCTGCCAGCAATTTTCCTCCCAGCAAACAGGCAACAGTATAGATAATATACACTGTTTGCTGTGTTTTTCTGTGCATGTGTGCCTGATCCATAGAAGATTGCAAAGAATTGGAGAAATGTACATTATGGCAATATATTAATGCCAGAAGGTTTTCTTAAATGTAGTCACACTAGCTTCTCCCAATTATTTTAATAGATCTACTCCAAACATGACTAAGTCAGGATTTAACTCAGCTGTGTTATCTTAATACTAAAACAGGACACCCAACTTTTCACCCTCTTTTGGGGGGTAAAAAGCTATCTTATACTCCAAAAATATGCTACATTTAAGTAAAAATTTCCATTTATCATACCTTTTTCTTAAAACAGCAACTACAATAGACTTTCTTTTTCACATTTATGCATTTGTCAGTGTCACGTTGAATATAAAGTATCTGATTTGCATGCCTCCTGCCTGGTGCAAAACTCCACTACAGTTTTTTGGCTCAAATTACTCCTACCACAGATCAGAATTCTGCCAAGCATCTTCCAAGACAGTTAACAATCTTATTCCCCTGGTTTGTTTGTTTGGGTTGTTTTGTTTTGGGGTTGGGTTTTTGTTTTTTGCATTCATTCTCCCTACCATTTTTTTTGTGTGTGTAGGAGAACACAAAATTATCATGTATAGATTTAGTCTTCACAGTTGTGCTAATCAAATTACATTGGCATTCCTAAAGTTAACTAGATACTTTTTAAAATATTTAAAACATTCTCAAAACCTAAAATCTTCACCATTTCTTTAGACTTTACTATATATAGCATTAGTTTTATTCTGTTCATGCATTATCACTTCAGTTTCATCCCAATTCGTTTAATCACATCTATTTTTAATTATTTTTGCTCTGCAAAAAGACATGTTCATCCCTTTTGTCCCATTTTCTTATTATGTTCTTATTTTCATCAAAATTCAGCAAAACCTGCATTTTTGCTTTTTTAATATTAAATGTTTCTTTTTGATTACATTTGATTACATAATTAGCTTTTGTCCCTTTGTACGCATTGTGCAGTATTTTTCTGTCATCATTAGTTATATTAAATATTTCCATATCTGCATTATTTTTCTCAACCACAGCCTTTTTCACTGGAGAGTAATTTACATGTATCACCAATTTATGTATTTCTGCTTTCACATATGCCTACAGTCTAAATGATACCAATTTATATTTTCTGGGATAAAGTTTAGCACTTTCATTCATAATTGACCTTATATCTTCACTTGTGTACATGTACTTATCAGCTCTTTTTCACATGATCAATCATTTACACCTACCATCTTGTGTTTCATTTTCATAACAGCATTTTATTTCATTTGTTAATTCATGCTATTTACCTTCCACTCCTTTTATATTCAGAATTGCATACTTCCATAAGCCATTCTAATCCCAGACACGTCCACATTTATTGTCTTCACTGGGGACGTTCATGGGATGTAGAGAGTGAGAGTCTCCAACTCTTAAATTATATATATCCTCTTTTGAAGAATTGTGCCTAAAGCTAATTATTTATGAAACTTTATCTTGGTTTGTTCAGAGGGAAGGCTAAAAGAAATAGAAAGTTTACATCTTTAAAGCCCTCATGTCTTGGGAAAGAGTCATATGAGGGATTGTCTGGTCCCAATCCACTGGAGCAGGAAGGCAAGGAATGTTACAGGTCCCATCACTTAAGAAAGTACATCTGGAAGGACCCAGAAGCAGGTCCTTCTCCATGGTGACTCCTCCCTTTGGAAGCTACTATCAACAAACAATTGAACATTGAAAATCAGTAACAAGTGGGACAGTTCTAAATGAAGTTTCAACAACCTGGCCACTGGTTTAATGTAGAACAACAAGTTGTATGGTTAGGAATTTTTCAAGAAGAATAGAAGATAGTGATTCCTCGTGGATATTCATAGAACTGCTTAAGAAGAAAATGGAATGTAAATATCTCCAAACATAAGTTATAATAAATGACTCATTGGTATTCATTCCTGACTGTCATGGATTCTGAAGACAAAACATTATTCTGGAAACTGGTAAATGCAAATTTGGGCGAAGCTAAGAACATCCTAAAGATTAGAGTATCCAAAGAGGAAAGGGAGAACCGTTATACTAGGTAATTTGCTCCCTGCCTCACTTCTATTAATTTGCTAATTAATCTAATTCCTAATGGTGCTCCATGCTTCTCCCACTCCCACCCTCCAACCCAAAAGAAATCAAATCTCTGGTCCTGGTATTGCCATTAGGCAAAGCCCCTGAAAAAGACTACCGTATATACTCGAGTATACGCCGAGTTTTTCAGCCCAAAAAATGGGCTGAAAAACACAACTTCGGCTTATACTCGGGTCATTGACAAAGTCACCACAAGAGGGCGCCATTGCTTGAGCCAGAGCGAGGAGGCACCAGCTTTTTTCCCCTCTCGCACACCGTAGGAGCTGTGGGAGGGGTGGGGCTGGTGCCTCCTCTCCCTGGCTCAAGCAAAGGAGCCAGCCAAGTGCTCCAACTGAGAGGGGGAAAAAGCAATGGGAAGCCGGTGAGGTCATGTGTGTGTGTGTGTGTGTGTGTGTATGCCCCCTCTCCCCCCCACCGTGAAAAAAGCCAGCTACCTCTTTGAAGGAGTGGGTGTGTGGCCAAAGTGCCTCCTTTTTTCCCTTGCTGAAACCGGGAGGCTTTTTTTTTTTACTCCCTGTGTGTATTTGTCAACAGGTTTACCCTAACTATTCCTTGCTCTCTCTGCATTGCCCTTAGTTGGATTAAAAAGGCCCCCTGCTGTCAGATTCTCCTCCCCCTTCTTTGAAAGGATTTAAACTGTTTAAAAAATGGTATTTTGTGGTAGTTGCTGTCCTTGCTTGGATAGGAACTAATAAGGCAAGAGCTAGACAGGGATTCCTAAAGTGTGTTTGTGGATCTTTAAAAGTTGCCTTTTATAAAGTGGGTTTGAGAGCAAGTTTCAATTAACAAGTATGAGGGGAAGCATTTTACATATTTTAAAAATGAGTTTGATTCTTAATAGGACCTGCATATTTAGGATACAAAACCACAAGAGCTGTCTGTGTTTTGCAAGTTTTGCTTGTCTCACTAGTCAGTCTGTCTGTCTGTCTGTCTGTCTATCTTTCTATCTATCTATCTATCTATCTATCTATCTATCTATCACCTACCTACCTACCTACCTACCTACCTACCTACCTACCTACCTATCTGGTTTTCTATGCTGATAACCTCACAGCAGCTAATGCTGAAGCTCTGTTTGGATATACAGATTTATTTATTTATTTAATTATTTAATTAATTAATTAATTAATTAATTAACTGGATCTGTATGCCGCCCCTCTCCAAGGACTCAGGGTGGCTCACAGCATATATAAAAACAGAACAATAATGTAAATCCAATTAATGATGAGATGATGAGAAGGAATCCTGTTTTAAATTTACAGAGCTAGTTTACTGGTTTTCTTTAAAATAAATATTCTAAAACGTGTAATCTTCTGATGTTTCAATTAATGTAATTTTATTGGTTTCCATTTTTATAAGTTATCAGTAGCACTGCATTTTCTAACCTCGGCTTATACTCGGGTCAGTAAGTTTTCCCAGTTTTTTGTGGCAAAACTGGTGCCTCGGCTTATACTCGGGTCGGCTTATACTCGAGTATATACGGTATATCCCTGATAATTTATTAAAAGCTAATATCATTTGATAGAAACTTATTTTGCTTAAGCTCTTTAATAACATTAAGTCCTGTTATGAACATCCCCAGGGTTGAAATATAAAAATAGTGATCACAATATATAGAAAAAGTAATGGTAGCCACTCAGGGAGCTATGGGCAAGCCGTACAATTAAAATGTATGCAAAATTGCATTGGCATCCTTCAGTCTTGAAAGACCATGGTATCATGCTCTGAACTCCCCAGAGCATGAAGCCTGGGAAGGTTAGTATGGAGGATAGACTGTTAACCAAGCAGCAGATCTCCCCTCTCCATGTCTCTGAAATAATCCAATGGAATGGCGAAGACCAATACGATTGGTTGCAGTTACATCGCAGGAGTTATCAGAACATGGCTATACACAGTCACAAACTACTTCTGGGACTCCAGCTCTGGATTTTTCCTCAAGGATTACTTCTGAAGCCTTTTCCATGAATGGATATAACCACAAGGCAGTGGAGGTTTGCAGTCAGAGTTTCCCTTCTCCTAGTGGTTGACCAGGGCGTGTCTTGCCATGCTCTTAGCATACCACATCGCTTGCACAGACTACCTTCATGACTGTTGACCTATTCTAGTAGGTTTAATCTGCTCAGTCCGCCGGAATCTGTCTTCACATGCTTGGGATAGACAAGTCCCTATTTTGCCAGAGGTCAATGACCCATTGGCTACTCTCAGCCTGGTTTGGCCAGCCTGTGGAAGCTGCTGCCCAGGGTGTGGCCACTGCACATGCTACAGCTACTACGAGCCACAGGTCAGAGCTGAGAGACAGGTGGAGACCAAAGATGAATGAGCTGCCTTAAAAGCTGCCCTAAATGAGCTGCCATAAAAGGATACCACATGCCCCAATACCAGAGGTGCTACCCCTCTCTGAGCAGCCCAAATACCCCAAAATATCTAGCTAATAAATTAGAGAATTAGGTCATTGAGAACAATGTGCTTGAGAACAACAGGCAGGAATTTTAGCAGGACACTCGACAATTGATCATAGTCTTATATTGGACCGACAAATAAGCATTAAAAACATGCCAATAGGAAACCGCTGCCTTTGTGGATTTTGGTGCAGATTTTGTATCTGTTGATTAAAAATAAGCTACAAATTAAGTTCTACACTGTATTATTTTCATGTAACCAGGCCACATCCTATATGGCAGCTGCACAATCCACATTCTTCTCAAATGAGAGGTGCTCTTTGTTAAACACAGATCAGATCATTCTGCTTCCCCAGGTGCTGAAGGTAACCCCTTAGTCCTTTTTAAAATGAAAGATATATAACTCAAGAAAAACAGTGAACTACATTGGGGAAGAATGCAAATAACATCACCCTACAGCCTCCGCATGAGGTTTACAATTCATTTTTTTTTAAAAAAATATTTTTTATTGAAATACATACTTTAAAAACAAAACATATAAACCCTTTAAATGAGGGTTAGAATTCCAAGATACCAGGGATGACCAGATAAGAGATAACACAGAATCTTAACTACAAGATTAATATTTTTCTATATGACTAGATGTGCTCAAAGCAAGAAATTGTGCACCTATATTTTATGATATGTCACTGTGTTGTGTTAAAGTATAATTTTACTGTGTGTATGAGAAAAAAAATCAGGTTTTTCAAAGTCAGCTTTGAATCATGCAGGGAATTTTCTCCTTTCCAGTCCCTCCCACTCTTCATTCCTCTCATTCATTCATTTTGTGACGTGTAATATAAATTGGAATCATTCCAGGGTTTTTTCAGAGATCTTGTAACAGATTTGTAGATCTGCTTAATTCAGTTTCTAGCTACTGTATTCCCTGATTTGAACAGCTCTGTGACTTCTTATTTCAACATTGAATGTTTGTATTTTAATCTGTAAAGTGAAAAATGTTTTTTTTTACTTTTAATATTTGTATGCTTTTAATAAAGTTTTATTTTATTTATTTCTTAAGAGATTGTTTTATTCTCCAATGCGCTGCTGCTGCGCTAATGTGGGTCTTAGTCCAGCCTGATTGGTAGGGACTGAGTTTAAATTGACATATTAATTAAGCAATGCCCTCTAGCTGCCCCAGAAGGTCAGTTTTAAAAAACTCAGTTGTAGAGTAGGGACATAGGAGTTTTAACTCTATCCTTTTGAGGATTCACGTTGGACTTTCCTTTAATTTATTTTAATTTATTTTAAATAGTTGGCCTTCTACTTAGTTTACTCTCTCATCTGACTTCCTGACACCTTCTGCGGCAGCCACAGGACAACGGCTCTGGATCCCTGCCCTCTGTGGGCTATACCTTATACAGAGCACTTGGGGGAATTGGGGCCTCTGCCCTCTGTGGGTATCGCCCCCTTCCTTGCCAGAACACTTCACCAGAGGGTCCCTGTCATCCACACACAAACCCTGCATTCCACCGTTGCTTCCAGCATCACCCCCTCCCTCTGTCTTTCGTCTCAAGCTATTACGGCTTCAGAGCAGCTTTGGCTCATGAGAGTCCGCCTCTCCAGCCTCCCCTAGCCTGCTTGCATTGGCTTGTTGAGTAATATTTGCTGCTTTTCGCCACTCCGAGAGGAGACAGGATCGCAGCTCAGCTGTGTGTGCCTGGAAAGAATTCCCTCCCTCTCAGCTGTTCAGTGGCTATGCCACCCACCATTTTAATGGCTGCCTGGAGATTCCCCACCTTTCAGGATAGCGGCTGCCATTTTGAAGCCCTCGCTGTCATCAGTTGCTGGGCAAATTTCACTGAGCCTTGATTCTCCCCAGCAACAGCTACCTTATGACACTCTAGTTTGCAATGTTAAGCCTGGTGCCATAGTTTCTCTCTAATCACACAAACGAGCTTCCAGCTGCCATTTTGGTGCAGTTTACAGATCTGTGGTGGTGAGAACATGAGTGCTAAGGAGTGTGAGTCTAGTCCTTTGATTACTATCTCCACTGACTAGTTAGTCATGACTGATAATATGGAGGCTCAGCCATTAGCAGAGGCTTTGGCCACTACATCTGCTTCCTCGAAGGCCAAAGACAAGGAACATTCCTCCAAGGCAAAATCAAAGGTTTCCCAGGAATCAGTTACCTTGAAGGAAGCAGAGAAGCATATCAAGGCCCTTGAAAAACAAATGGAGCAGGCCCAGAAGCAATCCTTGGCTTTTCCCTTTCCTCAATTGCAATTATCTTTGCCCATGCCTTCACAGCAGTTGTTACCATCCCCATCTCATGCTCTGGCTCTCCTTCAATCTGACCTTTCGGGCCTCTGCTACTGACAAAGATTGGTCTCCGGACCATTCACAGGAATTCCCTCCTCTGCCTTTGCCTGCGGACACTGTGGTTCCTCCCCGGCTTGAAGGACTGCCTCCTGTGTCACAGCCCTCGGCCCAACTTCTCCAGCGTCAGCCTCTCCCAGCCACATTCACTCCAACTGTGACAGGGCTGTGCCCCACGGTAAGTACTTACCAATGCCTCTTCTCAGGGATAGCTACGGGAATCCAACAGTGGCCTCTTCCAACATCACTCATGTGTGGTCCACAGTGGCGGCCAGGGCATCCAAGCATCCTGACAGGTGACCTACACCGTACTTTCGGCGTCAGCCCTTTTGGAGTGAGACTTCTTGAACCACACCCCAGGTCCAGAGGTCGTATTCTCAGGAGTCCTATAGCCAGGGTGCTTGCAGAGTGGACAGACCTGCTTATCCAGACAGAAACCGCCAGTACCAGCAGCCAAGGTGCTCCTTCAAGGGAGCAGTCTCCAGAGGCTTTTGCCATTCAAAGTGACTCCTCCCAACACACTCCCATCAGTGGCAGGCAACATTTCGCCACCTCTTGGGAAACTACCTTCTCTGACAGATGGGTGTTGGGCACGATATTTCCGGGGCTGTACATAACATAAACTTCCTCACTACACCCCCAAACCGATTTGTCCAATGCCCTGTGTCGACCAACTCACAAAAGCAGAATCTCCCACCTTCTTGATATCATGGCGATCGAGCGAGTATCAAGGGACCAGGAGGGTTTGGGGTTTTATTCTGTCATAGTTATAGTACCCAAGCTCTCCGGCAGCTGCCAGCTAATCCTGAATCTGAAACAGCTAAATATCTATGTATATCGATATGTCAAACTCACATTGTCACAGGGCGTGGGCGCCAATGAGGCATGGGCGTGGCCAGGACATGGTGTTTCTTGCCTGCGGACCAGGAGATTGACAGCCCTGCTTTAGAATATCCTCTCCTAAGACATGAGGTGGGCTCCCATGTTCCTGCGTTTCCAAAAGAGTTCAAACACTTGGCTCTGCCCAACTTGTGACTCTCAGAGAAGCAGACAAACTTGGAGTAGGTTAGCGTCTTAGAGACCCTCCCCCACCTTTTAAACTTTAATTCTATTCTTCTTTTAACTGCATCCTATTGAAATCTAATACTTTATACATTATTTATGTGTTTAATTTTACACTGTCCAGAGACGCTCCGTGTGAGACAGTTAGTTCTAAATTTGATAAATATTATTAAATTTATTTAGCCATCAATCTCCCTGCCATGACTTTAGGCAGCTTAGAAGATTGAATTTTTTTTTAAAGCCCACAGAAATCATTAAAAACATTAAACATATATAATTTATTAAAACCATTAAAATTTTAACCAAGTCCAATCCTTTTTCACTCCAAGATGAGCCAGAGGCTGGCATTGATCATTTTCAGCTCATTTTCTATCAAATAATTTTGATTCTATAATTATTCACTCAACATCTCTCTGATAAATACAGCATGTCTGAACTTTATGTATCTTCTAGTAGGTGAGATTACATTCCTTATATGCCTATGAAAAAGAAAGGGCAGTCTCCAAAAACAACAGCATAGCTGGTAAGCACTCCAGTGTCATTAACTAACGGAGAAAAGATAGAAGCAACAAAAAGTCCATCGATTTTATAATGATTGCAAGAGAAATTTTATGTTTATACAATGGAGATTCTTGTAATACAGGAATTTCTCAAGGGTTCTTCACATCGTGATAGTATACTAAGCATCTAGTAAGCAATCAACAGCAAACTTTGCCCTTCTCCAAATAGCAAGTAGCTATTTTAGAAGTCAGGGAATCTTTCTAATTCTTCTGCAGCAGAATTTCAGCTGTGCCTACCTTGCCACAAATCATAACAGCTTGGCATTGTTACTGCAAATTGATGGCAACTAAGAGGGAGTTCTGGAGAGACATGAATCTGTGAAGACAGGAGGCAGGCCATCTGCTCTACATTGCTGACTCCTGCAATAAAGTTCAGGTACTGTCAAAGTGACAGATCTGATCATGGTATATCAGACTGTTGAATTTTAAAAATAATAATGGGTTACTGTTATTATTCATAATTTCAAATTTTAATCATGTTGATGCAGGATTTTATTACTTACCTTGAGAATTGTCTTAAATGGAAAGTGAGTTATAGCAATTAAAGTATATAATTTACTGCTATGGGGATTAGAAAAATGAATTGACATTCCTATTTATTTTTTCTGTTAGTAAGCTTCTTAGGCTAGTTGGAATCCTGAGACAAACTTTATTTTGTTGTACTATAAGAAATAAAATAATAAATTGTTTCATTAGTATTGTTTATTTTTGTAATAAAGTGTACACAAGGAATATTTCTCCCAATGTTATACTGAATAGTATCCAGGGCTCTTAATAATTAAAATTAGGCTTTAATAAAAATGCTGAAATTCTATGGAGATTTCACAAATAGTTCTGACATTTTTAACTATCTCATGATTTGTAGATGCACTTTGTAAGGTTTCTACCCTCTTTTCCCCAAAAGAAGACATCCACTGATAATAGGCACAATCAGGCTTTTGAATGCATGGCAATAAGGCCAAGCGCTTATTTCAGGGTTCAAAAAAATATAAGACAAGGTCTTATTTTCAGGGAAACACGGTAGAGATTATAAATCTTTATTTGCTTCTTCTTAAGATAAATGATGGTTGATTGTGCTTATTTGGTTGAATGATCACAAACTTAATTCCATGTAAATTAATTATCTGAAAAGAACAGGAATGTGCTTTAAAGACTTTTGAGTTGATCTTCCATGATATAAACAGGAGGGGGAAAAGCTTAATAAAATGGCACAGCTGTTAGCTTTTGAAGCTGATAATATTGCACTAATATCCTGCCAGGGAAATTAGATGTAGCAATCAGAATGATAAATTACACACAAACATGATGTAGAATTAATTAGATATATATTTGCATTTTTGTGAGCATTCTCATAAAACATGAGGTGGGAAAAATCGTTCCCTGCTGCAAAGAGAAAGCCATCTTCTGACGTCTAACAGTGGTGGGAATGGGAGCAATTTACTGTTTTTATTGCACACAGGAATTTTAGTTTGATTTACCAGTGGTTCCAGTAATTAGGAAATGTCCTGAAATTCATTATTCACTGTTAAATACACAGCATTTCATCTATATGGGGGATAACAGCTTCATAAACTGCTGGATTTGTAAGCAAATTTGGTGATTATGGGTTTTGACAGTTTTATCATTTTAAAGAAAAAGTAGTTATATTCAGAAATATATAATCAAAATATCTGTTAGAATGCCAGTACTGTACAGTGGACATCTTAAAAACTAAAAACAAATTATTTAACTATAATTACATTTGAAGTTCAGACTAAAAAGGCTTTACGTACCGAAAAACTATTAAATAACAATGGACTGGCATACATGGTTCTGATTTTAATGGTTGAATTTTTATTTTTATTTAATTTAAATCATTTAATTTAAGTCTCCACTGACTTATAACAACATAGATAACCTTTTCTCTTTCTCACAAGGGCTCTATTTTTTTTCTTTGTTGGAGGATGCATAATAGATGGTACTGAAACTTTGAAGCTATCAAAGAACCAAACAGAGATTGGAAAACCACCACCATGCTTATATACAGAAGTGTGTTTTATACTGGGTATTTGTAAAGAAGAATTTCTGAATTAACTTCCTTTACTTTCATGATGTAAAGTTGTTGCATCATTACAAATCATGAAGTGAATGTGACTTATAAATTGTAAAACTCATTTTACATACTGTAATACATCTCAGTTCTAGAATTCATGTGTATATATTCTAGGACAGCAATAGAGCAGCAGTTTGGAAACATTAAAAGCATTAAGGCAGAAGCCATTATTAGTGCTCAATGCCTTGGGGGAAAAACCCTCAAGATAGACATATGTCTCAGGTGGCAAGTAAATACTTTCCGGGATGGGAGAGGTTTTTCCTGTATTCAGTGTATATTCTCTTTGCTAAAGCTACCTGAGCGGCCAACGGATGAAAGAGAGAGTACGGTCATGATTATTTTACCTATGTGAAACAGAGAAAATAATAACTAAATAACTGTAAATCATGACTGAAATAAATCTAGCTCATGGGATTGCAGTTCATGTTTTCCCGCATCCAATGACCATTTCCACATTAACTTCAATTTCGGATACGTTATGCATTTATAGTGTTTTCCAAGATTAAATTAAAAGTGTATAAATAGGTATTTAACACAACAAAGTGTAAGAATGGTAAATAATCTTTAGTACAAAACTGAATAGGCATCTAATAAGTCATTAAGGATTAATAGGAATTGAGTAGAATCTAGAGATGGGGGTGTTTTTTGCTAATTTTAAAGCCACATTGCTAATGTATCAGCATTAAAATATGATTCAGGGAACAGAGAACAATGTCCTCGTAATATTAAGACACTGAATTTATAATACAAGTTACATATCCACAGCTCAGATCTCTGTATAAACTTAAGGAAGAAGGAAGGAAGTTAGTTCTGGAAAACAAAATGGTTAGATTTGTAGCTTGTCTTTTCATGTAATCATTATAAGTCATCTTAGGGTGAGATGATACTATTTTATTATTAACCTAGAATCTCATTAATCTTATTGTATACTGTAATTCAGGTGTAACCCTGATAACTACAAAAAATAAAATAAAACTGATTATCTTCAGGCAAAGTGAACACATTGTTCCAAACTTTCATGCTTGTTTCCTAGTACTGACAAGGCAGAGGGCACAACTCTGGATTGAATTTTGACAAAGTTCCTGTTTTGCCCACACAAAACTCATTCATGTTGTGCTGAGAGAATGGGGAACAAAACCTGGAATACCGCTTGGGAGATGATAAGTTTTCAGTGTGTGGCCATCTGTCAAGCAACACAGTGATAGATGGATAGGTTAACAATGGCTGGTGATTTCCAGTGTGGCATAAAATCTTATATATCTAAATCTTTAGAGTATCTGTATAGGTGTATATGTTAATGAAGTTCAATATGTTATCAATTTTTTTTTATTTCTAGCTATTTAAAATGAAAAAAAGCTTTGTTTCATGGTAATAGAAGAGCCTAAAATAGATAAGAGCTATGTATCTTGTAATAAACAATTTCTTGCACAAACCTAATTCTGATCATTTTATTCTGAGATGGTTTGCCAGATTCATTTTAGAGGGTCATGATATCATACCTTTGAGGATTCCTACTCTAAGAAATGGACCTCCAACATTGCAATAGAATATTACTTGGTGCATTGATTAAATACATTTATTTTAATTTATTTATTTATTTATTTATTTATTTATTTACTTACTTACTTACTTACTTACTTACTTACTTACTTACTTACTTACTTACTTACTTATCAGAATGTGTACAAGATAATAGATATGGTATAAACATAAACAAAAGCAAGTAGGTATATGTATTTTGTATATTGCATCTCTGTTAATTGCAAAACAAGATTCAGCCCTAGACCTTGTGACATGTTTTCAGAAATCTTAGCATATTGCTGACCTTCATTTCAGAACTCGTAATGATTATATAAAAATCATGTTTGCCTTGTTTTAATATATACTGCTCAAAAAATATAAAGGGAACACTCAAATAGCACATCCTAGATATGAATGAAATATTCTCATTGAATATTTCATTTGCACAACTATTCCATTTGCACAACAGCATGTGAAATTGACTGTCAATGTTGCTTCCTAAGTGGACAGTGATTTCACAAAAGTTTGATTTACTTGAAGTTATATTCTGATTTTAAGTGTTCCCTTTATTTTTTGAGCAGTGTATATTTCTTAATATTCCTTCCTTGAAATTCTTTTCCAGAAAAAAATTATGCTCACCGAAAGACCTGCTGAGTATTCAGTTTCAGCCCTGCTTTGTTACTTGTCACATTTTACATTTTCCCCACAGTATTATTTTATTATTTATTTGTTAAATATATTTGCTACCTATCATGCTACTCTAGGTGGCTTACAACAATAAAAATAGAGAAATTGAAAGAAACGTTAAACTTATTTGGCATTTTGGATGGCTTAAATGTTGATGAGCCAAATAAAATCAATAATTGAAGAAATTCAAACAACTAGAAGCTCTAGCATATGTTTCAAAATTTAGGGGAGCCTTATTTTTAATACAGTAATAGCAAATCTCATTAATTTAGGCCATATATTTATGATAGATATTATTATTTGTTTTACTAGGAATTTAACATGATATGGTGGCCCCTATTACTTCATAGATTAGTCACTTTCAGTGTTCTGTGGGTATCAAAACCTATTCAATAATTATCAACAGAAATATTTAAAACTCCAGATAATAATGCAATAATAAGGAGGACCTTATTATGATCACCATATTGTCTCATGTAAGATATTTTTAAAGCAAACAAGAGCAAAATGTCATATCTTTAGAAATAGAGCAGGAAAGAAACCAAAGTTTAAGAACAGTATTGGAATAGTCTTTATTTTCTGAAGTCGTTCCTCCCCCCGCCTCAAAAAAAAAGTATCTTTAAAATGAAAGGTGCTGAGGATATATACATGTGAAAAGGGTGTGTGTGTGTGTGTGAAAAGGGGGATGTGGAGGATATGATCATTTTAAATTTCAAACCTTTTGAATAAACATAATAATATATATTATAGCCTAAAACACATTTAGTAAGATACATGACTATTTAAGAGGAAATATCTTGCATCAGTAGATTAATGCATCAATACCGGTAATACATACATAATAAATACAGTAAAGATAATTTTAGACTTACTACTACTTTTTCAACAACAGCTGAACATTATGATGGTGCTGAAAGTCTGATGAATATGACCAGTCTTCCGAATTCTTACCATTACAACATTCCCATGGTCACATGATTGCTATCTGGGTGCTTGGCAACCGGCTCGCATTCGCAATTTGTTGCAGTACTCTGCAATCATGTGATTGCCATTCATGGCTCTACCTGACAGCTTCCCTAGAAAGTCTGTGGGGAAACTGGCAGGGATGGTTATATTTTGTTGTAATAAATTTTCCCCTTCTTGAGCCTCTCTGCACTTCTCTCGCCCTTGTGCACTCTCTTCAATCTTACTGCATCTCCCTTGCATCCCCCATACACTCTGTCCCTAAGCCTTGCCATGGCTACCTTACACCATCCTCAACTCTCACGCACTCCCTTGCACTTGCCTCCATCATCCACCCAGCAGTTTCCATTTACCTGCCTGCCAGCCTGCTTATCAGTTGCCTGGGGATTGACAGTTTCTCCATTAACTTGGCTGTGGGAAACCAGCAGAAAGTTGCAGGAGTTGTAGTTGTAAAACAAATGCCTAACAATCGGGGCATTTGGTTTACAATTACATTGGTAAGCAACAGGAGCTCCGGTCTCAGGTATAATCGTAAGTCGAGAACTACCAATGATGTATTTTTAAGATGGTACAATAATTTTATATATTTCAGCATTGTGAAATGTGACCTTTTTTTCTTTATATGTAAATCAGAGCCTGATTATAATCAAGCTTTGAATGACAGATTGCCACTTAAATACATAAAGGGTGTTCTAGCACATATATTTTCTGTAATTGATAATACTGTGCCTATTCATATTCCCTGAATCTAATAAATACTCCTGTAATGCTAAAAAGAAATTAAAATAACCTGTGTAGGTGAGCAAGTCCTGACATTAACATATTATATGTTCTAACAGCTCTAGTTTGACAAAGGTCAATATGTTTGTACTTCATTCATTGCTTTCAACTTGCCATTGATAAGCTAACCTCCCCCGGTCCCCAAAAAATAACATCTACATACACTTTAATACTAGAAAATACTTCTACTTCTGAAGAAGATAAAAGTTGCCTTCTGTATGATGTGCCTTAAAAAAAATTCAAGAAATTAAATTAATTTAAGAAATTTAAATTGATTTAAGAAATGCCACATTGCTTTAATTTTTTTAAAAAAATGTTATTTACTCGGTTTCTTCCCCCTCCCCTCCCCTTTCTTCTAAAGGTGCTCTGACAGAGTGCTATGATGAACTGGGAAACAGATACCAGCTTCCTGTCTACTGCCTTGCCCCACCTATCAACATGATAGAAGAGAAGGGTGATCTAGAGACTCTGGATTTTCCGGATCCACCGCCTAACTCCGGTCACGAGTGCCAGCTTCGTTTACGCCTCTCAACAGGCAAAGACCTCAAACTTGTGGTCCGCAGTATGGACACTGTGTATCACATGAAGAGACGACTACACACGGTGGAAGGCGTAGAACCTAGAAGTCAGCGATGGTTTTTTTCAGGCCGGCCACTTGCAGACAAAATGAAACTGGAGGAACTGAAAATACCAAGGGATTATGTGGTACAAGTAATTGTGAGCCAGCCCTTAACAAACCCTGTCTTGGAGGACTGATTTTTGCCTATATGCCTCTTCTTTCCTTTCTCTGCTCTTCTATCATGTGGGAACTTTTTCACTTTCCATTCTCTCCTGCAAATGGTTTGGTTCCAAGCAAAGACCAGCAAACCCTCCATCTGTGATGGAATTTAGGTAAAAACATATATGAGCAAATATACGCACACACAAACCTTATGTATAAACACACAGTCCCTGTTTCTAAACTATCCTTGGGGGTTTCGTTCAATTTAGTATTTCTTGACACCACTCTTAACAAAGTAAATGGGAAAATGTTTGTGATAGAGTGAGTCTAAAATTCAAGGTTGATAATGCTAAAACTGTGCTTTGAACTGTAAGTGATGTATTGATCCATGAAGGTGAAAAGCACTTTTTAAAGGATTAAACCAAATCGAACTGTTTCATGAAATCAGTGTCACTTATAGTTCAGCTGATCATTGTAGCTCCCCTGGTTAATCTAGCATGCTGTGATATTTATAGGAGTTGTTTCTATTAGGGTTTTATTTACCGACTCAGTAAGACTCCTGCTTAATAATGAGTAGCAAAGAACTAGAAGTACTCTCCAATAATGGTATGTTCTTAAATTCAGGTTTTACTAAACGTTTTGGTACATTCCGATTTAGCGACAAATAGAAATTTGCTAGGGCTGACTTCAGGGTGTATAAATACTGCCTTCTGAAAAATTAGGCAATAACTTATTAAATACAGAATTTCTTGTCTACTGTAAGCTGTCCACTATAAGGAAACTTACCATACAAATCCCTGTCACCAATAAAAGGGCCTATCAAATAATTGTACACTATTATGATTGCTGAAAAATCAATTATTCAATGTATACCATCATGAGAATATTAAAGGCACAGGACATCTTTTATTTAATAGGTTCAGCTCTGATGTTTAAAACAATAGTTTTGAACCTTCTTTACCCTCAAAAATAGCAATGAACTAATTAGGAAAAAGCACAAGCTGGTTTCATAAACTTTTCTAATAGGAGTTCATCTTGCTTGATAACATTTTTACCAATTGAAATTTGTATTTCTTGCCATAATCAAGCCTGAGATTTTTATTCCTACTCAATTTAAATATACGTATGTTTGCACACTCACACTTAAGACACACATACACTGCCATTGTTCACAAAATGAGAGAAAATTATGAGAAAGGATTGGGGGCAAAAACCCTCACTAGCAGGTGAAAATATAGATTGTATAACACTAGATCTTTCAAATATACCATTAGAGTCATAAGTACATTTTCGGGGATTCTGCATTGCATGTATATTTATGTTATTTTCCCTGAATCCCTAAATAAGTTGTAGAGATGGAAGCTTGCATTAAGACTGGATTCATTTAGTTTGTAAAGGCAACATATATACCCCATAAACATTTAAATAAGAACATTTTTTTTAAAATGCTCTTATTTTCCATGACACCTGTTCATACTTACACATTTAACAGTGTATAAAGAGTGCCTGTGGCAAATAGATTATAACTTTTTATAGTTGATAGATTTTAAATGATGTTGTCATTTATCTAGAGCTCAATGTGAACCGTAGCAATATCATACAGGATTTTCCCTTTAGAATCTGAAGGTAAGACATTCTTAAGGGAAGTAGGCACCAGTATATCCTTTTAAGAGTGCATTGAACAATTCTCTCTCTAGAATAATAAATTCTCTCTAGAATAATGATTCTCTCTAGAATAATAAATACATTTGGAGAAAGGCAGTGACCAACTGTATCAGAACAATGGGCATATTAATCAAATATGTTATTTTAAAGTGGGGCCTGTCAGTGGGTCTGCTTCTTGATTCTAGCATGGTCATGTGCTTGGTAGTGTCATCATTTCTGATACAACTTTTGCTGGCTAAATACCAAATCTAATTTATTTTTTCTTTATGCACCTGGACCTTACAGTTACAGAACTTCCACTTTTAATTAAATTGATTTTTTAAATAAAAGATATAACATGCATTATCCCCTGATTTTTTGCATTTAGAAATCATTTTTTATATTTACATGAATGTATCATGTGTCATTATATAACTCTTCTAGCCATTATCTATTACTGTTTGATCTAGATTAGGGTCATTTAGTAACTAAAATGTTTTCACAGAAATATTCAGTAAACAGTAACTTTTTAAAAATTATGAAGTTTCCCTTTTCCTGAAACCGTTGTTGGTGTTCCATTAATATTAAGAGCCCAACAGTCATTGAATGAATTCAAAATCCTGTATATCACTAGGGATTCTTTTTAATATTGTGACTATATGAAGCACGGTCTGGATGTGCTTTAAGTGAAACTTAAATTTCTACAATGTTAGAATTTTCATTTATGGGCAGTGCCTGGATAAGGAATATGCACTACATATTGTGCAAGTTACAGGATTATACATCAAGAATTATTATTTAGGACTTTTTATTTTTTTCCCAGGACTATTCAGAAAAGGAAGAAAAAGTGCACCTGTTAAGGAAAAAATGAAAGTATATATAGTCTGATGGTTTTTGTAACTATTGCCCCTTTTTGTCAAATTAAATTTCTTGATTGTCCCCCAGTATATTTAAAGTATTATTTTTACAGTACTGCCACAGATATGGGGATAGGAATGGTGGAATCAGCACAAAGGGAGAAAGCACCAGCTCTTCCCTGTCATTGGCAGTCACTCAACTCTCTGTAGGAAAAATATGACAGGCAAATCTATCCTGCGTGAGTGTTGTCAATTAAATCCAAATTGCCCGGAACATCCACTGCTTTCTTTCCTTTTTCTCTTCATTGAATAAGAGAGCTTTCCTGTTGTTCAGAGAACAAAGTTAATGCTTTTCAGTGCTGATGCATCAGAATTCAATTGTAGACCCTCAACAGCTGCCCAAGAATGCTGCCCAACATGATTACAGATGTATTAGAATTACTGTATTAATTTTGTAAAAACATCATCTGGAATAGAGTCCGCTGTAAAGTGCTCATCAGTAACCATATTGCTCTGAAGTAACAACCATCAGAATGCATTGGAATAGTTTCTGTATTTCCCACAGTCCCTAGTGGGCTTTCCTCGGGGACAATGTTTTTAAATGCTGTGATCATTTTTCTCTAACATGCTTATGAATCAGCGTGGAAGGCACATTGCAAGACATTTCCTTAAAAAATGAGGGATACCATTCTTACAATTAGAGTGGAATACTTTGAAAGAAAAAAAATGAATTATCCATAAAGTTAGAATTTGGTTAACGCTAACAAAAGATCAATTGGGGGCAGGTGCATGATAATTTAATTACTTCTTCTTTTGCACTGATATAAGATTTATAAATAAGGGATACTTTAATTCACGCATATTATGAATAATTTTTACTTTGAATTGAAATTGTTTCTCAGAGCAAAGGAAGAGTCTGGTGAGTCTATTATTTCTTTCTTTTTCTGCTCCACAGAAGTTTATAATATGTCATCACCTCTATCATCTCACTCTTAAAAATAATAAGCCAACTACTATAGGCTCTTAATGTTGTTAATCTGCAAGGATAATCAGTTATTCTGAAATAATAGAAGTTCAAGCAAGCACTGTATTAAACTCTATTTGTATGTAGTCCAGATTCTGATTCACTGCCAGCTCATTGTCCATAAAATTTGCCTCCCTCTCCACTCCAATGTAAGGTAGTATATATTATAAAGATATAATACTTGGCTGAGTTATCAAAAGCAAACAGTTTCCCCAATAGCCACATCAAATTCCCATAACATTTCTAATTAACATTCTTTTGCTATTGAATTAGAACTACAAATATATCCAATAGCAACTCTGTTTGCACCCTTATCTGGCAAAGATGTCAGTACTATATGCTTCAGAGTTAATGGATAGTTTACAATTTGCTTGTTCTGGAATACTCTGAAAAACAAAGGAGAGTAGCAGTACTTCTACTCAATTATGAGCCTCAGTGGCGCAGTGGTTAAGAGTTCAGTATTACAGGCTACTTCTGCTGATCACTGGGTGCCAGCAGTTTGGCAGATCGAATCTCACTAGGCTCAAAGTTGACTCAGCCTTCCATCCTTCGGAGATCAATAAAATGGGGACCCAGATTGTTGGGGGCAATGTGTTGACTCTGTAAGCTGCTTAGAGAGGGATGCAAAGCACTGTGAAGAGGTATATAAGTCTAAGTGCTATTGCTATGTACAACAACATGGCAACAAATTAATATAAGACAGACAAATTCACTGTGTTTCACTATGCTGCAGAAAAAGTAAGATTAAGGAAATGTTCATATAGAAATCATAATTCTCTCATCTCTAAAGAGATGTTTAAGAAATAATTTGATAAGAAAAAATGTGTGTTTTAAATATAGGTTGATGGGTAAATGCCTTCATTTACCCATCCTCCACCTATGGTTTCACAATTCATTGCATAAATAATTAGAATTTATATACAGATAATAAGAGCAATATATTTAATCGGGAGATAATGTTTGTTTGATAACACATGATATAAACAACTGACAGGGTGCAGAAAATGTTTTACAGACGTGCTTTCATTTTTTAAACATCCAAACCCAAACATAAATTAATGTCAACAGTTATGTGTATAGGTGTGATGTGTATACACAGATACACATACCTGCATTGGAAGCATTGGCATTGGTGTTGATTTTTTTTTCTTGCATACTTTTGAATGTTACAATCATATACATCACTTGAAATTCTTTGATGTTCTAACACAAACAATCCATATGTTTGTTTCATATTTTTACATGATTGTGCATTCACAGTGTTTGCTTTCCTTGAAGTGCAGTTTCTTCATCAGTCCAGCAATGTGCTTCACTTACAAATGCCTCCCAAGTACGTTTTTAAAAAACCCATTTCTACCAAACAATATGCAAATAGCAGAAAGAAATCTGTGTATGGGAGATGCAGAAATAAACCAATCTGCATTTTCAACATTTTACTCAAAGCAATAGAATATTAAACTACTACTAGCAATTTTTATTGGCTAGCATCCATATTGCCAAGATTAGTTGGCTGGTTTTTAAAATAATGATGTAGCCATGAACTATTTATTCTTTAATTCAACTCTTTTGTTTCCCTCCATTTCATTTTGAGAGTGGAATATTGGAAAGTATATCGGTAAATGTACAGAACTAAAAAGTCTAAAAGTAGAGGTGGGGTTTCCTTAAAACCTGCTTCATAAATAAATTTGAACAGTGATGGGTTTCCACATGGCATTAGCAAGCTATGAAAATTATGTTCATGCCGTCTGATTAAGGTCACGGGGTAAATATTTCTGGAAATAGTGCAGATAGTTTGCAAACCAAAACTATGCTGTTAAACAGAAGATCCAAATATTGCTTTTGTGGAGAATAGTAAAAATGCATCTGTTTGATCCCTTTTTCTTTCCTGGTTGTTAAATCAAGCCAAAGATGAAAGTCAGCTTAAATGGGCATTTTTGTTTATTTTTGATTTGAACTCAAAGATATACAAATTATTTCTGGGGCTTTAACTGAAAAAATGAAATTGCCTTCGATCAAGGGCCTTCGTTGTGCCTCTCTTCTCCATATCCTGGGAATGTCAAGAAACTGGAAACCTCCTTTTGAGCAATTGTGCACTAGGCAGCTGGCAGTGTATAATGACACTCTTTTCTGGTGTGCTGAGCAAAGACTCAAGTTTAATGTCCTAATTGCCTCATGGTAGTGGCTTCCAGAGATGGCTGGTACCATCGATTTGTATTTCTTGAATAAAATATCTTCTCTTTTTCTGGTATATCCTTTTTTGTACACTCTGTGTTGTGTGCCATGTATCTAAGAAGCATTCATGTTCTACAGATGGTTAGTAATGCAGTACACAATTTCAGTGGCTAAAAAGAAAGAAGAATTACAGTGATGTGACACCTTTTCTTCCTGTAACGTTATAAAATTAAAAAAAATAACTTTATGCATGGGTTGTATGAACCTTTTTTAAGAGTTTTTTTTTTTTGTATTAGCTCAAGAATAAATTCCTGTTTTCTCTGAAGATACAGCACATTATCTTAAGCCACGGCTTATATTCATGCTGTATCTTTGTCATGTCAATAGTACTGGCTCATGTTCAGACATCTCTATGCTTAGATCTCTGAGCGCTTATAGTTCTTTTTGAACAGTGAAATGAAAAGTATAAATGAAACTTTTTGATTTCAAAAAGGTAGGAATGTATATTATAGAATGCTATGTGTTAAAAAGAAAAACGCCTTTTAATTATTATGGGGAAGGCTAAGCAATAAAGCTAATACAGCTTTATTATGTGTCTTGTTTTAAAATACAAATTGTGTTCTTTCTCTCTTAACTTAGAGCTAAATTATTGAACGGTTGTTTCTCTCCTGCCTTGCCAGGAATCAGTAGGTCAGCAAATGCCCTTGTATATATTATTATAGCAATACACTGCTATGCCTAATTGAAAATTCTAACTCTGTTTAGAGCATTCAAAGTACTGGTTACCTAGTATCATTACTACCTTATGTCATTTTTAGCTTCTACTCGAAAGTAGTAAGTATATGAGTGGGAAGATATTGGTCAGAAAGGTCCCACAACCATTGTTCATTTTTAGTCATTGCTAATTTGAATAGACTTATGCCCATGAATGCCTAATACATTTACATCTACCTTAAGATTTCTATTTTGCTTGTTGACTGTTCCTTTCTTCCACTTTTCAATTATCATCTTCCAAAATCTACCTTTTTTTAATGGATCATAAACCTATTTCTGATGTTTTTTGCGTTTTGTTTTCATGGTGTTTGTGAAATACCTCTTAAAATTCACACATATGAAAAAGTAATAAGAGTTCAAAAAGTGATAGCAGGCATTTCTTGGATATGTCCCCATCTTTGGAAGAAAAAAAAAATTCAACTGTATTACTTTACATAAAAATGTGCCAAGAAGCCACAGCAGCTGCCAGCATGCATACAAATCAAAATGTAGGTGAATTTCTAATGTTTTAGAAATATGTTAGATATCTCAATGCAAACATTCAGGATGAAGCTTCTATACTATGATAGAAATTCAGGCTGACCCTGACATTCTTCCCCTGAATGAAATATATACTGCTCAAAAATATAAAAGAAACACTCAAATAACACATCCTAGATCTGAATAAATGAAATATTCTCATTGAATACTTTGTTCTGTACAAAGTTGAATGTGCACAACAGTATGTGGAATTGATTGTCAATCAGTGTCGCTTCCTAAGTGGACAGTTTGATTTCACAGAAGTTTGATTTACTTGGAGTTATATTGTTGTGTTTAAATGCTCCCTTTATTTTTTGGAGCAGTGTTGTTCAATACACTTTATTCTAAAGAAATGGGAAAGTTCTTTTGCAATTAAAAAAACTTCCTTTGAAACTATTCATGTTTGAAAAGTTTATAGTTTTCATATGACTCTTGGACATATTGGTTTATTGCTATATAAGGTATTGCTATAGAAGGAAAGGAATATCTATTGGAGTACTTTCCTTATGCGATGTGCCCAGAATCTATTTATGTACCCTGGATATTTGTAATAGGCCACAATCTGCTCTTTTTAGACATGCTGTCAATCTAAATCAGTGCTTCTCAATTATTTTCTGTAACGCTCCCCTCCCCAGGAAGAAGTAAAAATGTTGTGCCCCCCCCAACTCTCCAATCTGGGCCCCAATGGAATTTTAGTGTTAATATTTATTATTTTCCTTATAAGCTGCAAGCAAACTATTGGCTGGGGAAGGCTGCACTACCCACATACCTGGGAGTAAGTTCCACAGAACTCAGTGGAGCCTGTTTTCGGTTAGGGGAATCAATTGAGAAGGATCACGCATATTCCCTGGGGTCACATGCAACCCCCCCTTGGTATTGCTCCGTGCCCCCCAAGTGGGCCAACCCCACTATTTGACAAGCACTGATCTAAATGAAGTTAAAGAAAAGTATTATTAATAATAATAATTTATAAGATTTGTATGCCGCCCCTCTCTGAGGACTCAGAGCGGCTCACAACAGCAACAAAATACAATACGATACAAATCCAATATTAAAACTAATTTTAAAACCCATAATTACTAAAAGACATTCAATTCTACACAAACACACCATTATCAAATGCTAGAGTCAGAAAGATGGGGGGGGGGGCGAGGGTTAGTCCCCTCCATGCCTGGCAGCATAGATGGGTCTTTAACATCTTGCAGAAGGAAATGAGGGTGGGGGCAATTTGAATCTCCGGGGGAAGTTGATTCCAGAGGGCCAGGGCCGTCACAGAAAAGGCTACCCCCAGGTCCCTCCAGACGGCATTCTTTAGTCGACGGGACCCGGACAAGGCCAACTCTGTGGGACCTAATTGGCCGCTGGGATTCGTGCGGCAGAAGGCGGTCCCATAGGTATTCTGGTCCAATGCCATGTAGGGCTTTATAGGTCATTGCCAACACTTTGAATTGTGACCAGAAACTGATCGGCAACCAATGTAAGCCACGGAGTGTTGACGAGATGTGAGCATAGCCGTTACAGGCTGCTTAATAACGATCCCTTGTTCCAGCTCCGCGAGCTCAACCCTGGGCACTGGTGATGAGCGTAATTCTGGCCCTGGGCTCAGGCTGCTGCTACTCAATGCCAGGTCGGTGGTAAATAAAGCTCTCTAATTCCACTGATGCAGTCAAGGCAGCATGATACGCACATCTTGCCGCCTTGAGCGCCACTTTGTAAGTCTTAATATGAGCTCTTACAAGTGTTCGAACAGACTCAGATTTACTTTTCCTCCACCGCTTCTCTAGATGTCTCTTTTGGTGTTTCAACACCCGGAGTTCCTTGGTAAACCAAGGAGCTCTCCAGGGTCTAGTGCCACAGAGAGGTCGCAACGGTGCAATCTGGTCAAGAGCCCCCGCTGCAGTCTTGTTCCAGACCACAGCAAGCTACTCTGCTGAACTGTGGATAAGTGCATCTGGTAAAACCCCAAGCGCCCTCTGGGTCCATTAGGCATCTGGGGTGGAACCACCTACTTGGTTCCGCCTCCCTGCGGGGGAGGATTGAAGCCTTGAATTCAAGCCGCAGGAGATATTGTTCTGACCATGACAAAGGCAGAATATGTAAGCCCCTTAGTCTCAGACCATCACTCAATTGCTCCGAGAAAGATATCATGTCGGGTGTGTGCCCCCCCTTGTGAGTCGGACCCTGAACTACTTGGGTCAGGTCCATGGCTGTCATGGTGGCCATGAACTCCTGTGCTAACCCAGAGGATCCGCCGAGCTACGGTAGATTCAAGTCCACTGCCAACCCGGCCAAAGTTCTGCAAACAGAGGTGGTATTCAGCCAGCTCGGACAAACCAGTAATGGTGACCTGCGGGTGGGCCTGTTCCTCTTGTCCCAACGCTATGCTGTCCTATTTAGGCATGTTTTGAAACCACGTGCAAGCCATCCCCACAATCAAAGCATTTCTGCGGAAGGAGTGCCTGTAAGCAAAGCGAGCGAAAGAGCTCATATTTGCGAAACAGTAGGGAAAGTAAGTGAATTCCACCTCTGCTTGCAAATGTATATTTGTAGATGTGGAAGATCAGGCAATGAATTAGTTGGGGGGAAAGGCATTAAAAGGTATTAGTTTTGGCCTGAAGCAACTAGCCTGAAGTAGCAGGCTAGTTGGGATGAGGCTTCCTCTCCCAGGTCAGCCATGTTAAGTAAAGAAAAAGAGAGGCAGGAGGGGGGTGTTTTTGATTTCTCAAACTAGCCTAGAGCTCTGGACTTTCCTAGTCACCTCACCTGTCCATTCTAGATCAAGGGGTCCCATCTGAGTGCTTCGGGATTGGGCGACATAGAAGTCAAATTAAATAAATAAACAAACAAACAAACAAATCTTATCCTGCTCTTTTGAAATGTATCCTTGCAATTCTTCCATTTTTCTAATAAGCACCCAATTGGTCCGAATAAGTGATCAGTGGTTTCTTGATTCTCAGCCTTTTTTATTTTTTGAAAAATAGGTTATACTTTAAATAAGTTTATTCTTTAAAAGATATTGAATGTTTCCATAACACAGCACACCATCTTTTTGGTGCTCACTAGTATCTTGTCATTGTTTTGAACACGTTGCAGGGTTTTCTTATTACCGTCCTTTTGGTTTAAATAGCTGAACCTTGGAGAGCTGTTAGATTAATCTTGTTTATATCTGACAAATTCACCATAACCGTCTTCTGCTTCAGCTGCAGCTTTGGCCATCTCTCTTTTCAGTTTATCTTTTGCTTTTCTCTGTTGTCTATCAATGCAGAAGATCGTAAACATTCTAAACTCCTTGTAGTTCAATTGCTAATGGAGGAAACATAATAGTATTTTAGTGGAATATTGACAACAATATTGACAGATATTTACAGGGACACCCTGGTAATCAACTTCTTTGAAATTCATCGAATTTGGTACTGAATGCATTTTAACCTGAAAATTTTGTCCTGGTACTCATTGTTTGTTTGGTGCTCAACACACAAGTTATAACTTGTCAGTATCAGCTGACTTATGACTCACTACATTATTCCTTGTGGGGGGAAATTGTTTAGTACTGTTTTTGATACCCGTCATGTCTCCCGGAACAAAGTAACGATGAATACCAAGGTACCACTGTAATCCCCAGGAGGTATTTGTCATTCTTCAGACAGCATCCTGCTTCACTTTTCCTCCTTTGTCTATTAGTACTCTTCAAACTAAATCTCAGAAGTCTGAATAGAACAGTCCTTTAACAAAGGAGAATAGTCTCTCTTCACCATTCTATATTCAGAAGTACAGTAGAACCTCTGGTCACAACCATAATTTGTTTCATAACTTTGGTCGCAACCCGATTTGGTCATGACCAGAACCTAATTTGGAAATTTGGTGCTTACAAAAATCTTAACAAAGAGTCAAATAGAATTTCTCGTGAATTTACAGAATTTGCAAGTAAGTAAGTAATTCTTACACAAGAAGCAATTCAGAGCTTCTGATCTAAATTAAGTACATTGAAATGTGAGGATAAGAAAGTGGATGCTGCCATGTTGATGCAAGAAGAGAGACCACGGTTACCAAGATGCTGCATAATATTCACATGAACTTAAATCATTTTACACATGGATGACAGATTAGAAAGGACATAATGCCTTCTTAAAATGACTGAGTCCTTGCATTGCACCAATTTGAACATTTCGTATTTGTATATAAATAAAGTGTGGAACTATTCACAGAAATGCAAGTCAAAAGTAGCAAGATTTTGAACATGAAATAACAAGCCAAAAATTATCCCAAAATAAATCATGCTTGCTACAAAATAAACTTATTTTTCCAACATCCTGGTTAAAACACACACTGGTTTATCCTGATCTTTAAAGGTAGCAGAGGGACTAGCATACCAGGAGGACATACGTTTTTGGTGGGCAACACAGTTACACCATTAGGTGGGCTTGCTTCTGGCTAACAAAACATACTGGGATGACACAGCTGGGAAGGAGGAACATGTCTCCTGTGTTCATTATTTTTGATTACCTCATCCCCTGAGATGTCAAAGTCCTTGAATATCTGACTCAGCTCAGTCTTTCTAATATTGAAAAGGAAGCGTGTGGCCTGGAACTCCGCTGGAGCAACTGTATGGCCCCCATCAATGTCCAGCAACTCAAAAACGGCGTGAGAATGACGATAAATGAACTGTTTTTCAAGATGGTTCTGGTCAAAGACAAAAAGGCAAGAACAGCAGTAAGAGCTATTGTTATAGTCTCTTCAAACATTAAAGCTAAACATTACTGATAGGCATCTGGAAAAAACAACAACTTGAAATGCTTCTAAATTTGCATGTGAACAAGATTAAACCTCATGCAATGTTATCTACATGGTATCCTGCGCCGGCTGAAGGGATTGGGAGTGGGAGGCACCGTTTTATGGTGGTTCTCCTACCTTTCCGGTTGGTCGTAGTCAGATCAGAGGTCGACCTCTAAGTCTCTCCCTTGCGGGGTGCCTCGGGTCGGTCTTCTCCCCCATGCTATTTAATATCTTCATGAAACCATTGGGTGAGATCATCCAAGGACATGGTGTGAGGGCTGGGAGTGGGCAAAGGTATTTCGAGAGCAGCGCAGCATCTCGGCAGCTCCCCTTGGACAACACTGTGCAGGGTGAGCTGCTCCGTGCTGCAGGCCTTTCATCTGCAACAGCATGCCAACTCCAGCAAGCAGCCACAGCTCACATGCCCTCCCGGCCACTCCTTCCCCGCCACTTTCGTGATCTGTTGGGTGCTCAGGGCTGCCCCACTGTCTTTTCATGCCGGACCAGATGTCTTTCCTGGTGCAACCAGAGATGACTTGGAGTGCAGAGATGACTTGGAGTGCAAACCCGCAGGGCAGGCTGAACTGGGCTGCTCTTCAGAAGCCAGAGGTTGGGGCTGGCACTGGGCTTTTGCAACCAGCTGGTGGGAACGGCCAGCCTGATCTTTTCCTTTTCCTTCTCCTAGTTTCTGAATACTCACCTGTCCTAAGAGCCATGCTTTCCTCCTAACTCCCATCCCCACCTCTTTGTTCCCTCTCTGCCTCTTCCAGGAGGAGAATAACCAATCCTAGTGCCCAAAAGGTTTGGTTTTCTGAATAATATATGCTTTTTAAAGTTAGGGTATGAATAGGTACTAGTCACAGGAGAAGAATGCAAGACTGAAATTTATTTGTAGCTCCACAAACCATGACTTGCACAAATATGTGAGGTTTGCTTTTTAGCGGTAAGGGATCACGGATGGTCTCTTCAGCTGAAGAAAAATCTTCCTTATTCCACTCTAGCATTTGAAAATAAAATTGCTACTAGTTCAGCTAAATACAATTCAGGCATAGTTCACACATTGTATAAATTGCAATTTTGGGTAATTCTGACTTTGAAAAGATGCAATGTTGACTCATCAATCTCAGTTGCTCTTTCTTTCTGTCTGCAGGAGCCAGATACACAAATTGTAGCAGCTCTTATCATGGTTTATTTATACCAGTTCCTGACCTAGTCTATTATAAGAAGCCAGAATTAGAAAATACAGCCCAGAAGTACTGGAATATAATTGGACTCTGGATCGATGAAATATTAAATTTGAAAATTGAAAAAAACCCTGAATGTTTCCTTCTAGGTATTCTTAGACAAAATTTGCCTAAAACCCAAATACAGTGGAACCCCGACATAAGAGCTGCTCTACTTAAGAGCAACTCGAGATAAGAGCTGGGAGGGGAGAGATATTTTTGTTCTACTTACAAGCCCAAATTCGAGATACAAGCGCCAAGGAGCTGTCTCCTGAAGCCAAACGCTAACTTCCGCGTTCGGCTTCAGGAGACAGCTGCGAAGCGGCGCGCGTGTTTTAAAAGGTTGCAGCCGGCCTGGGGGGCTCGGGGGGGGTGCTTGCAGCTTTCTTTCTTGCTCTTTTTCTTTCTCTCTTTTACCTTCCCTTCCTCTATTTCTTCTTTTCTTTCTCCTTCCCACCTTCTTCCCTCCCTCCCTCCCTTCACTCATTCCTCTCTTACTCTCCCCTTTCATAAGTTTCCTTGCTTCCTTCCTCTGTTCCTGTCCCTTCCCCCTTTCTTTCTTTCTTTCTTTCTTTCTTTCTCTTTTTCTTTCTCTCTTTTACCTTCCCTTCCTCTATTTCTTCTTTTCTTTCTCCTTCCCACCTTCTTCCCTCCCTCCCTTCACTCATTCCTCTCTTACTCTCCCCTTTCATAAGTTTCCTTGCTTCCTTCCTCTGTTCCTGTCCCTTCCCTCTTTCCTTCCTTCCTTCCCACCCTCCGTCCATTCATTCACCCATTCCTCTCTTGATCGCTTAAAGCCGGTCCCTGGTGCAAAAAGGGTTGGGGACCTCTGTCCTACAGGATTGGGTGGCAGAGAAGTTGAACATATGTAAATTTAAAAGTTTAAGAAAGTTTACAAGTTAAGTGAAAGAAACTTCATTATTCATTTATATGTACATGTACATTTCTTCATTAAAAACATGTCTTTCTGCATAATTTAGACTAACTTTGTGAGTTTTTTGAGGGCTGGAACCAATTAAAATTATTTACATTAATTCCTATGGGGAAAAGTCGTTCGAGATAAGAGCTGCTCGACTTAAGAGCCCAGGTCCGGAACGAATTAAACTCGTATCTCGAGGTACCACTGTACATCTACCGGTAATTGTCCATTTAGTTACAGCAGCCAGACTAACCTTTGTACAGTGGTGGAAAAATGAGGATATACCTCCGAAAGACGCAATAATAAAAAAAATTAAATACTGTGCAGAGATGACAAAATTAACTATACTAGTTAGAAATGAAACAACGTCCTCATTTAATAATTGTTGGGATCCTTTCTACAGTTGGTTAGAGAAAAAAAGAGACCACCACGTTACATAATTGAAATGAGGGTTACAAACTCGACCAGATACAAATCCGATATATAGTTTTCTCATATTTTTTTGCTATAGTGATAAGAGACTTTAGATATATATTGACAGAATATTCACTACTAAATCTTATAATCTCTATATTTAGATTAATTCAACGCTAGCATTTAAATACTCAAGACGGCTAACTTGATACTAGGGAATGAGCTAATAAATTAGGAATTGGTTCCCGTTTTCAATACAGCTTGCCTGGATATTCGTCAACCCTTTTACTTTCTTTATTTTCTCTATTTCCTTTGTTCTCTTCACCCTTTCCCCTCTTTTTTCTATTCCCATCTTTCTCACCCCTCTTTTTTTTCTCTATAAATTTCTATGTTCACCAATTGTAATACCATGCTAAGACTTAATTGTTTTCTGTTTTGATCAACTTTTATGTTTTGTATATTTGTAAATAAATTTTTTAAAAATTAAAGAAAAAAGAAAATGCAGGTTATTATTTTTTGATCCATTAGATTATCAGGGGGAAATCTGCCAAGGATTCTGACCTAAATGATATGACTAAACATGTCTAAGTGCCAAAGCTCACTGCAACAATATCGCCAAAAAGGCTTCTAGAGTTGTTAACCTGATCCTACGTAGCTTCTGCTCCGGCAATCTCACACTACTCACAAGAGCCTACAAAACTTTTGCCCGACCCATTCTCGAATACAGCTCATCTGTCTGGAAACCATACCACATCTCGGACATCAACACTCTTGAAAACATCCAAAGATATTTCACCAGAAGAGCTCTTCACTCCTCCACTCGAAACAGAATACCCTACGAAAATAGACTAACAATCCTGGGTCTAGAAAGCTTAGAACTACGGCGCCTAAAACACGATTTAAGTATTGCCCACAAGATCATATGCTGCAATGTCCTACCGGTCAACGACTACTCCAGCTTCAACCGCAACAACACAAGAGCACGCAACAGATTCAAACTTAATATTAACCGTTCCAAACTTGATTGTAAAAAATATGACTTTAACAATCGAGTTGTCGAAGCGTGGAACTCATTACCGGACTCAATAGTGTCAACCCCTAACCCCCAAAATTTCTCCGTCTATCCACGATTGACCTCTCCAGGTTCCTAAGAGGCCAGTAAGGGGCGTACATAAGTGCACTAGTGTGCCTTTCGTCCCCTGTCCAATTGTCTTTCCTTTATCTCATATATCATATATATTTTCTTCCTTTCATATATTTTCTGTTCTATTTTACATATTATCTGTATATATATTATTTCATGTCTATTCTCTTCCATATGTATTGTGTATTGGACAAAAGAATAAATAAATAAAAATAAATAAATAAATGTTGCTTCTAATCAATTGATTCCCATAGAAGATGCAGCCAGGAAGGAACAGGTAAACACTCTGTAAAGATATGTAAGCCTTTTCACTGGGAAAATCAGAAATGAGAAATCAGCTTGTGTGAACAATTGGACTCAGATTTGTCCATCCATTTACAGCAGCGTTTCCCAACTGGTGTGCTGCGCAGGTGTGCCGCCAAGCTCCCCGCCCGATCTGCCCCCTCTCCTCCGCCGCCGCCCCCTGCCTTGGGGCGCGACTTTTCTCGCGGCGGCTGCGGCTGCAGATTCAGCTCCTCGGGACGAAAGCGCTCCCAGCCCTCTCTCGCAGCCCCCTGGCTGGGAGCGCTTTTGCTGCGAGAGAGGGCTTTCTCCATCCATTTCGGGAATGCACGCCCCGCCCCTCTCTCGCACGCGCCGCTCCCCTTTTCTCTCAGCCCTCCCTGGCTTCGCTTCTCAATCCCTCCCTCCTTCCATCTTTCCTTCCCCTCAGCCGTTCTGTCTGGGGGTCTCCCGCTCTTCCCTTCCCCGCCTCCCAGGCTTTGCCTTTGCCACCCCCACCCTTTTTTGTTTGACAAGGAGTCCTTTGCCGCATCCCGCAGTTCGCACTCGGCTCGAGGCCGCTTTCCCTGGCTGCGCTCGGAACCGACAGGGCGCTGCTCTTTCTCTCTCTCACTCTCTCCCGTGAGGCTGGGGAAGTAAAAAAAAAGCAAAAAAAACCTTCTTGCAGCATGCCCGCGCTCGTCCCTTCAGCAGCGAGGGAGGGAAGTCAGACGGCGAGGGAGCGAGCGAGCGCTCTTGTCCTCGGTGCCCTCTGCAGCCTGCCTTCCTTCTTCTTTGCCCCCGCTGAGGGACGGAGAGAAAGATAGAAAGGAAAGAGGGAGGGAGAGATAGAAAGGAAAGAGGGAGGGAGAGATAGAAAGAAAAGAGATAGAAAGGAAAGAGGGAGGGAGACAGAGAGAGGGAGAAAGAGACATAGCAAGAGAGAAAAAAAGAAAGAAAGAGATAGCAAGAGAGAGAGAGACAAAGAGATAGCAAGAGAGAGAGAGAAAGAGACATAGCAAGAGAGACAGAAAGAGAGCGAAAGAAAGAGAATGAAAGAGAGATAGCAAGAGAGGCAGAGAGAGAGCAAGGGGGAGAGAAAGACATAGAGGGAAGGAAGGAGGGAGAGAGAAAGAGAGCAAAAAAGAGGAAGAAAGAAAGAGGGATGGAGAGAGAAAGAAGGGAAGGAAGGAAGAGAGAGAAAGAGGGAGGGAGAAATAGAGTGAAATTGAGGAAGAGATTTTTTTTTTGTCCAAACTTTTATTTAGCCCCCCCGCGCACCCCCCGTCCCCCCGTTCAGTGTTCCCCAGGATTTTGAAAATATGAATAATGTGCCGCGGCTCAAAAAAGGTTGGGAAACACTGATTTACAGAATGGAAAACGCTTGCAAAACAGATTTTTCTTCACTTATTTAGCACTCCAAAACGTCTTTAGAAGTTCTGCTATATAAGTGAAAAATAGATTACATGATGAATTCACTGCAAATCTATAAGTTTCTTCAGTCACCTTCAGCAATCTAACTAACTTACTTCATGTGCCATTATGATGCACACCAACATGTAGAATTCGTCAAAGCCGATCTCCCCATTGCCATTCCAATCCAGTAAATCAAAGACCAGCATGATCTGAGATCTGCGTAGATTAGTTACATGATGAAGGAAGTAGTAGAACTGCAGATCTGAAAAACAATGTGGTTTTAAGCATTGGGTGTGCAAAGGATCTACTGTAGTCAATAACTGTTAGAAATAGTATACAGTGGTACCTCAAGATACGAACCCCTCGTCTTACGAACAACTCGTGATACGAACCCGGGGTTCAGAAAAATTTTGCCTCTTCTTACGAACTTTTTTCGAGTTACGAACCGGCGTTCGGAGACTGCTGGGAAGCCGCGCGGCTGTTTTAAAAGGTGACAGCCGGTTCGTAACTCGAACAAAGTTCGTAAGAAGAGGCAAAATTTTTCTGAACCCCGGGTTCGGTTCGGGAGGTTGCTGGGAAGCCCCCCAGCCCGGCTGTCACCTTTTAAAACAGCTGCGCCGCTTCCCAGCTGTCTCCCGAAGCCGAACGCGGAAGTTCGGCTTTGGCGTTCAGCTTCAGGAGACAGCTGGGAAGCGGCGCGGCTGTTTTAAAAGGTCGCAGCCGGCCTGGGGGGCTTCCCAGCCCCCCCCCAAACCCCAAACCCGGGTTCGGGGGGGTGCTGGGAAGCCCCCCAGGCCGGCTGTCACCTTTTAAAACAGCCGCGCGGCTTCCCAGCAGTCGCCGAAAGCCGTTTTTTTGCGGGGGGGTTTTGGTTGCATGGATTAATTGACTTTACATTGTTTCCTATGGGAAACAATGTTTCATCTTACGAACCTTTCGTCATACGAACCTCCTCCTTGCACCAATTAAGTTCGTATCATGAGGTATTACTGTATTGTACATTTTGAAACATCCAAATGTGGGCTGCATAAATCTAAAAGGTACAAAAATTGTTTATATCTTATAGTAGCCATCTTAATTTTTGTTACCAAAACTGATAATTTTAATATATTCCACCTTGTAATACAGCAGTTAATATTGATTGGATTTATACATAAGGGTCATTCTTTGTTAAGTGGACCAGGGGTTCCCACTCAACCACCTTTAATTTCAGTGAAACTTTGCACATATATTCCTTATGGTATAAAACTGAGGTGTGCAAAATTTTAGGATATGGACCTAAATTTTGCACACCTCAGTTTTATACCATAAGGAATATATGTGCAAAGTTTCACTGAGATTGAAGGTGATCGAGTGGGGACACCTGGTCCACTTGACAAAGAATGACCCTATTAAATAAGTGATATTATGTTTCCCACAAGAATAGTGAAAAACTAACAATATAGTTTGGCTTAGTTAAATATTTGAACCCAGCCACTGATTAACAGCAGACCAAATAAGAGTGGATGTCAGTATCTCAAAACAATATATCAAAGACATTTTCCACGTGTTACTGAAAAAGTTTATTTAAATTATATAATTGAATATATGTACATTCCAAGCTCTAACTGCAACCTAAAATAAGTTGCATGCTGGTGTCACAGAATCAAAAAATTATGCTGCCTTAAATCAAATGAAGAGGCATATATTCCTGGAAAGAGGTATGAAAACCAGTTTTCCTAAATTTGGAAACAGTCTGTCCTTTGCTCTACTTGAGATAGCCCAATGCAGCACTCCTAATCTGGCACGTTCTAGATCGAGAAGTCTCCAACCTTGGCAACTTTAAGACTTGTGGACTTCAACTCCGAGAGCAAAGCTGGCTGAGAAATTCTGGGAGTTGAAGTCCACAAGTCTTAAAGACAGCAAGTTTGACATTCTGGACATTCTGGACACCACTTATCTCATGTCTACAACACAATCCTTTCAGCAGTCCCAAAAAGGCTCTACAGTGTTCCCTCAATTTTCACGGTTTTTTCCCTATACCACAGTTTTTCCCACCCAATGACATCATATGTCATCGCCAAACTAATAATTTTTGCAAATAAATAACAAAAAAATAATTATTGTTAATAAATAATTATGTTTATAAATATCAGGATCACTGTGTCTTATTCAATGGTAAGTACCAGTAATAATGGTGAGTAAATGGTTGTTAAGGGAATGGGAAATGGTAATTTAGGGGTTTAAAGTGTTAAGGGAAGGCTTGTGATACTGTCCATAGCCAAAAATGGTGTATTTACTTCCGCATCTCTACTTCGCGGAAATTCGACTTTCGCGGACGGTCTTGGAATGCATCCCCCGCGGAAATCGAGGGAACAATGTATATCCATTTGCACTCCAATTCGGGTGAACCTAAAGATACAGATAAACCCCCAAGTGGCCTCAATAATCAGATGACTGCTAAGAACATAATCTCTCCCGATTCCTGATCAGTCTCCTTATTTTTGCCACAGAATTGTCAAAATTAGATCAATTTTGAACTGCTAAATTGAGATAGGAGCTATGTTTGCATGATATATGAACCTCGGCATAGCCAGCCATATTTAACCTGGTAAGTTGTGCAAATTTAGCTTGTGTAGTTAGTTTACACCTTAATATGTAACAGTAATCCACTGTGATCCCTGAGATGCGTAAAGCATGGCTGATTTAGCCACAGTCGAGTGTGTCTAGGAAATACAGCTACTGGGACAAATGAGAAAAAGTTAGTAGAAAACACTAACAAGAAAAGCATGTAATGCAATCTACTTGGGCTCATCTTTGATAGTTAACCTACAAGTATGTTGAACTGTTCAACATAGCAGCATCATTTGACTTCAAAGTCTGAAGATATTCAATGAAGTGTATTTTGTTTTCTCATTTCAATGAAGTTGAAAAGAAAACCCCAATAGCTAAAGATCTTCAACATACAGTGATGATAATCCTATATTTCATTTTTATAGACTTTTCTTCAGCTTCCATATCCTACTTACTATTCAAAGTGTTCTTCTTATGAACATCAAGTAGATTAAAGTAAGTTGCCAGAGCTCTGGCATTTCTGACAGATAATAAGCAATATATTTTATCTAAGCACAGAAAATGAAGGAAGCTTTTTGGCTTCAGCTTCATCTTGCCATAGAAGAATTGTGTTTGTTTTTGGAATTCTGGAATTGACTATGGTGATGGCAACACTACAATCCCAGAATTCCATCCTGGAATTAGAACACGATTTGTTCTTTGTGCTGTTCTATAAAAGTTTTGCATCCAGAGAATAGAATGGATAAGAAACATTTCTGTCTTGTGCTTAATTACCTATTTTAAATTATCTGCTAGATCAAACATCATTCCAATTCTTTTAGTTTCCCTATAAGAGCAGTAGGCACTATTGCACTAGTATTGAAGACACTTTATTGGTGCCTACTACACTCCCTTCTCCATGTAACATTTAAACAATTCTTCAAAAAGACCAAAGGCATCCCTCTACAAATTGTCAATACCATCAACTATATATAAACAAGGCATCTAAGTCTCATTATTATGATATACAGTGATCCCCCGCTCGTTGCGAGGGTTCCGTTCCAGGACCCCCCGCAACGAGCGGGTTTTCGCGAAGTAGCGCTGCGGAAGTAAAAACACCATCTGCGCATGTGCAGATGGTGTTTTTAACTTCCGCAGCGCTAGCGAGGAGCCGAAGATTGGGGGCGGCGCGGCTGTTTTAAAATGTCGCCGCCGGCATGGGGGGCTTCCTAGCAGCCCCACAAACCCGGGTTGGGGGTCCGGGGGGTGCTGGCAAGCCCCCCATGCCGGCGGCGACGTTTTAAAACAGCCGCGCCGCCCCCAATCTTCGGCTCCTCGCTAGCGGGCTTTCGAGATGAGTCCTGAAGCGAATTCGCTTCAGGACTCAGCTCGAAAGCGGCGAGAGCTAGCGCCCAGCCCCGTGACATTCGCTTTCCTGCCGCCCGCAGCCGAGTGATCCTGGGCTCCTTCGCAACCTCGGAGAGCTTCCTGGGCATGAAAGCTCACGAAAACCAGGAAGCTCTCTGAGGTTGCGAAGGAGCCCACGATCACTCGGCTGCAGGCGGGAGGAAGGCGAATGCCACGGGGCTGGGCTCGGTTCCGTCCTCGGCTCCCCTCCTACCAGCCCCACCGCGGAAGGCTCCATTCTGTTCCCTGAATGGAGACCGCCGGCCGCTCAATCGGGCCGGCAGGGAACAGAATGGAGCGTTCCGTGGCGGGGCTGATAAGGGGGGAGCCGAGCCCAGCCCCGTGACATTCGCTTTCCTGCCACCCGCAGCCGAGTGATCCTGGGCTCCTTCGCAACCTCGGAGAGCTTCCTGGGCATGAAAGCTCATGAAAACCAGGAAGCTCTCTGAGGTTGCGAAGGAGCCCACGATCACTCGGCTGCAGGCGGGAGGAAGGCGAATGCCACGGGGCTGGGCTCGGTTATCCCCTCGGCTCCCCTCCTACCAGCCCCGCCGCGGAAGGCTCCATTCTGTTCCCTGAATCACTTTGAATCCAGCAGCTTCTGCTGGATACGGGCGGTGGGTGGGACGAGCGGTGAGGAAGCCAGGGGCTGTGGCAGCTCGCCCCCTCATCGCCCGTATCCAACAGAAGCGGCGGGATTCAAAGTGCTGGGGTGGGGGGGGAGTCCCGACAGCCCCCCACCCCAGCACTTTGAATCCAGCAGCTTCTGCTGGATACGGGCGGTGGGTGGGACGAGCGGTGCGGAAGCCAGGGGTGTGGCAGCTCGCCCCCCCATCGCCCGTATCCAGCAGAAGCGGCGGGATTCAAAGGGATTCAAGGCTAACTTCTGCGCTTGGCTTGAGGACTCAGCTGGGAAGCGGCACGGGTGTTTTAAAAGGTCTCCGCCGGCATGGGGGGCTTCCTACCCCCCCGAACCCCCGACCCGGGTTTGGGGGGGTGCTAAGAAGCCCCCCATGCCGGCGGAGACCTTTTAAAACACCCGTGCCGCTTCCCAACTGAGTCCCGAAGCCAAACGAACCCGGGTGGCCGGGCGAGCAGCGAGCAAATGGCGGGTGGCCGGGCGAAGGGCGGGCGAACGGAGGGCGAGCGGGTGCTGGGGGGGGCTTCTCGCCCTCCCGCCAGCAAGAGGGGAAAGACCCAGGGAAGCCGCCCAGCAGCTGATCTGCCCGGCGGGGAACACCATCTACGCATGTGTGGCCATAGGAAAAAAGGGCGCACATGCGCAGATGGTGTTTTTACTTCCGGGTTGAAAAATCGCGATGTAGCCCATTCGCAATGGTCGGGGACGCAATAACCGGGGGATCACTGTAGACCCTATTGGCATTCTAAGGATAAATGGGATGGGGTTTGGAAGTCAGTCTCTTGACCAGAAAAAAAAAGGCAGGTAAGTTTGGAGCTGAGAATATCTTGAGGACCTTGAGAGACTTAGCATTTCCATTCTGCTAAACCAATATATTTCAAACTTGGCAACTTTAAGAGGTGTGGACTTCAATTCTCAGTATTTCCCAACTGGCAAGAATTCCAGACATGCCATTCTCCACCTTTTTCTAACATTCATATGTATATTCGGTCCAGTTTACAAACTTTTATTGCTGAAAGGTAAGTACATTTACAATTAAAATTCCACCATAAGTCTTGCTATTTTTCTATTATACTATTGTACAATAAAAATGATAATTAGGATGTTACAAGATTTTTGTCGGTATTCTCCTGTTTTTCATCTACTGCAGTGGTACCACCCCTTGGGGGGCAGTGGGATGTCGTAGGGAGGCAGTAAGAAGCAAGAGGGGATGGCAGGTGGTTCGCCATACTGATAGTGACAGCTGGCTGGCCACACCGATGAAACCAGTCCTGTCCCCGCACCCACGCCGCCCAAGTCCATCCAGTCGCCCCCTCGCCACTTTTCCCACCATGCTTTTCCCACCACTCGGTGCTTCTGGCCCACCCCACCCCCGGCCTAAATAAGTTCACTGTGATCATCCTTTGCCACAGGTGCACTCGCTTTGCCAACGCTTCACCTCACCAACATCTAACCTAGCCAGCTCCTCACTTTGCTGACAGCTGCTCACTCAAAAAGGTAAGCATTAACGGTTTTGGCCTAGCGTGGGTGCCCCCCTCCCAATCCCCAGGCTTGCGTAGTTCACACAGTCCCTGGGGATCGTTTGTGGGTCTTGTGCCCCCGGGTCCCCCGATCACTGCCCACTCGCCCTGCCTCATCCACTCTCTGCTCTGCAGCTTGCCTGCCTGAAGCGCTGCACTCCTGATCTGCGAAGCCTGAGAAGTTGCAACCTACCTGGCTGCCTCTAGTTCCCCCACTGTCCCAGCCTGCCTTCCTTACTCTCCCTGGCCTTCAGTCCCCACATGTCTACGGAGATGGGCGGCATACAAATGAATGAATGAATGAATGAATGAATGAATGAATGAATGAATGAATGAATGAATAAATAAATAAATGGTTTCCTGCCTTCCACAGGACCTTCCCGGTGTCCCCGTGGCCATGTGGAAGGCAGGAAAGCACGTCAGAATGGTGGGGAAGGGGATTAGCAGCCTATTCCGTTCCCTACTCCCTTCCCTGCCCTACCATGGGGCCCTTCCATGCGGCCTTCCCAGCAGTCCCCCATGTCTGCTTGCCTTCTGAGGTCAGTGTCCAGCCTGGCCTGGCCAGTGGGTGGACAACCAAGGCTTAGTGGAAATGCAGATGCTGAGAAGAGCTGATGGGCATGCGCCCGCCCCATTTCTGCAAAGGCAGAGTGCTCCCTTTGCAGGGCAATCCAAAGAAGGATGTTGCTGCTGCTGCAGAAAAGGCCACCTTCCATTTAGAAAGAAAGAAAGAGAGAGAGAGAGAAAGAAAGAAAGTGGAAGAAAGAGAAAGAAAGAAAGAGAGAGAGAGAAAGAAAAAGAGAGAAAGAGAAAGAAAGAGAAAGAGAGAGAGAGAAAGAAAGAGAGAAAGAAAGGAAGAAAGTGAAATAAAGAAAGAGAGAGAGAAAGAAAGAAACAGAGAGGAAGAAAGAGAAAGAGAAAGAAAGAAAGAGGAAGAAAGAATGAGAGAGAAAGAAAGAAAGAAAGAGAGAGAGAAAAAGAAAAAGAGAGAAAGAGAAAGAAAAAGAAAAAGAGAGAGAGAAAGAAAGAGAGAGAGAGAAAGAAAAAATGGAGGAAGAAAGAGAAATAAAGAGAGAGAGAGAGAGAGAAAGAAAGAAAGAGAAAGAGAGAAAGAAAGAGGAAGAGTGAGAGAGAGAGAGAGAGAGAGAAAGTTAGACTTAGGACCACAATTGAGCTCAACATTTTGGTTGATAAGCAAGAGTCTTGTTAACTGAGTTTCACCACATTTTACAAGTAAGTTGGCCACGCCCACCTGGTCACCTGCCCACCAAGTCAAGAGCCCACCTGAACGGTTTGGGGGTGAGGAATACTAAGGGTGAATTTGTAGCACCAAGGGGGCAATTGACTGAAAACGTTTGGGAACCACTGATCTACCATATTTGCTTCATAAGCACGCTCTGAAGTTCCACATAGTTCCTCTAGATGTCTCCACTACATTATATTTTTCAACATTTTTTTTTAAAAAAAATAACTAAAACATTTCAATGGTTAAACTTGGATGCAAGATTAAAAATGAAATTAAAAATATTCTTTAAACATCTTGTGAGACAACCAAATTTGACTTTTCTTGTCCAAGATTTTGCCAAATTCAGACAGAAAGACAAAACAGAATTTTTTGGGAGGGAGTGGGGGATAGTTTTCAACAAGACAGGCATCTCATATAGTAAAACCAGAGGATCAAAACTCACAAGATGTTAATATTCATGAAAGAACATGAAGATCTTATGAGCTTTGGCACTTTGATGACATGTTGAAGACACGGTCTGCTCCAAATACAGGACCCTCTCAGATCATATACTCTCTTAGACCAGTGTTTCTCAATCTTGGCAACTTGAAGATATTTGGACTTCAACTCCCAGAATTCGAATTCTGGGAGTTGAAGTCCAAATATCTTCAAGTTGCCAAGGTTGGGAAACATTGCCTTAGACTATATCTACTGCTAGCCTCCCTTATGTGAGTGAGGGGGAAGATGGGGCATTGCTAATAGTTAGCAACCTACATAAAATCCAGCCTTGTTACAGTTTTGTCAACATAGCAATGGCCAATTAACAGAAGTTATCCCACTTCTTGTTACAATTCTATTGCAAAATTGAAAAGCTTAAAGTGCAGCATGCTTCCAATAAAGTACAGGTAGTCCTCAACTTACAACAGTTTAATGACTATTCAAAGTAATTTATGACCATTTTTCATACTTACGACCATTGCAACATCCCCAGTCTTGTGATAAAAATTCAGAAGCTTGACAACTGAGTCATACGGCTGCCGTGTCCTGGGGTCATGTGACCCCCTTTGGTGACCTTCTGACAAGCAAAGCCAATGGGGAAGGTAGATTCACTTAACAACCATGCCATTAACTTAAGACCTGCAGTGATTCACTTAACAACTGTGGCAAGGAAGGTCGTAAAGTGGGACAAAATTTGCTTAATGAATGACTCAGGAACAGGAATTTTGGGCTCAATTGTGGCCGTAAGTCGAGGACTACCGGTAGTCACACATTGCCCTAATACAAATAGGCAGCAAGCTAAATCATAACTTAGCTTCATGGATGAACCATGTCTGCTTAAACAATTCTGAACTAGCTCTGTGTAACCTGCTACATTGTCAATATCATGCACTACTCATGCTGAAGTTTATTCTGGCTTTGCTTGATTCCATTTCCTGCCTTGGCCACACAAAACTAGACCACAAGGTAGGTTTGTATAACTTGCTAAATCTAGTTTATTGGCAGCACCCTCTCTTGTGCAGTGACAATTGACACTGAGGTCAACTGCAGAATCGCCAAGGCAAGCTCTGCATTTGGCAGACTAATGACCAACGTGTGGAACCGTCATGGAATAAGCCTTGCTACAAAGCTCAAAGTCTACTGAGCAGTAGTGCTAACTACCCTGTTATATGCCAGTTAGACGTGGACTGTATATAGGAGAGATGCTAGGCAATTGAACCACTTCCACATGACCTACCTCCATAGAATCTGAGGATCCGGTGGCCAGATAAGGTGCCTGACACTGAGGTCCTCTCCACACCAGGCCTGCCATCAATTCCAATCCTGCTGATGAAAGCCCAGACACGCTGGGCAGGCCATGTTGCTAGGATGCCAGATGATCGCATCCCGAAACAGCTCCTCTATGGTGAGCTGTCTGAAAGAAAGCGATTGTATGGGGGGGCCAAGGAAGCGATATAAAGAAATGTTGAAAGTCTCCTTCAAGTCTCTTGATATTGACACCACCTCCTGGGAAACCCTGGCACGAGATCGACCAACATGGCCCATGCTGATCCACCAAGGCTGCCAGACATCTGAGGCCAGAAGAACATTCAGAGTAGATGAGAAGCGAGCACTCCGCAAAGCCAAATGTTGTGACAATGGTGCCCACACATGTCTGCCCAACATGTAGTAGAACATTTTGTGCCTGTATAGGCCTTACCAGCCCCCTGAGGGCACATCGCGTAGAGCCCACAACCCATTAGATTATTATTATCATTATTATTATTTATTAGATTTGTATGCCGCCCATCTCCGCAGACTTGGAGCGGCTCACAACAGTGATAAAAACAATACATGGTAACAAATCTAATAATTAAAATCTAAAATAACAATTTAACATTAAAAAGTCTAAAAAGAAAAAACCCCAATATATAAAATACATACACAGAGTCATATCATGCACAAAACTACATAGGCAAGGGGGGGATGCCTGTTCCCCCAAGCCTGATGGCAGAGGTAGGTTTTAAGGAGTTTACGAAAGGCAAGGAGGGTGGGGGTAGTCCTAATCTCTGGGGGGAGTTGGTTCCAGAGGGTTGGAGCCACCACAGAGAAGGCTCTTCCCCTGGGTCCCGCCAGACGACATTGTTTAGTCAACGGGACCCGGAGAAGACCAACTCTGTGGGACCTAACCGGCCGCTGGGATTGATGCGGCAGAAGGCGGTCTTGCAGATATCCTGGTCTGGTGCCATGAAGGGCTTTATAGATCATAACCAACACTTTGAAATGTGACCAGAAACTGATCGGCAACCAATGCAGACTGCGGAGTGTTGGAGTAACATGAGCATACTTAGGAAAGCCCATGATTGCTCTCGCAGCTGCATTCTGCACGATCTGAAGTTTCCGAACACTTTTCAAAGGTAGCCCCATGTAGAGAGCATTACAATAGTCAAACCTCGAGGTGATGAGGTATCAAGGTCCTCTTCGAACACGATGGACCAACATCACCATCTGTTTATAAGGCACTGGAGAGCACCTACTCCTCTTTTCAAAATAGTCTTTCTTACTGACAGGCATTTCCAACCTGTTATTTAAAGCACTTTGGCTGTCCTAGACAACCATTGTTTTCTCGGAGCAATTCAGGAAACGGCGTCTTACTCACCCCAACGCAGCCTGACAATTTTCAGAAACTCACATTCAAGGCCATGGTTAATTCCACCAACACCCACCCACCCTTTCTTCGAAGGCTCCCAAGGGCAAAAGCACCGGGCTCTTTAATAATATTAGGACCTTCAAATCCTTCCCCCGGATTCCTCAGCGTTGGGAAGGAGGCGGAAGAGGCTACCCGGGGTATATTGGGCCCGTCCCCCTTCATTCTGACTACAGCGTCGTCCCGCCAAACTTTAACCAGGCCGGCGGCTGAAGAAATGGCAAAGTCTCCCAAATCCCCACCACTGCATTTCCTGAGGAGGTGGAAGAAGAGGAGACGGAATGGGCCACGGCATTGGAAGGGGGGTCGCGGAAAGGCGGGGCCGCACAGGAAGACCCGGGGCGGGCTCACCCCGCTCTGACGCGACCCGCGGGGGGGGGGAGAGAGAGAGAGAGAGCAGGAGTAGCTCGTCTGAACGCGTGCTGGGGCGGAGCCTCAGGCACTGGAAGGTGTCCCGGCGGAGGAGAGAGGCGGGGCCGGCCGGAGAGGCCGGAGGTGTTGGCTCCCGTCCGACTTAGCAGGTGAAGCGTCGCTTCCCAAAGTCTTTTAAGGGCTCGCCTGTCTGGACGGCTGGGTCCTTTGGCCCCTCTGCCACGCCGGTTGCAGCTGGAGCCATTTCCTCTGCCCTGACAGAGCCCGGGCGAGGGGGGACGTCCTACGTTTGGCGGAGGAACCGACGGAGAAGCATCCTCGGCGCTTTCTCTTCAGCCGAAAACCCCCACGTGTGGAAAAAGCACAGACCGGGCGGAATTGGCTCGGCGGTTCTCCTTCTGCCGTTGAGGCTTCGATAAAGATTAGCCCCCTTCCAGCCTGGCCGGGTTGTTGTTGGTTTTGTTTTGTTTTTTAATTATTATTATTTTGCCTTCTCCGGAGTCGTTTCTCTCGCCACCACGTTTTGTTTCTCTTTGACGCACGTCGATGGTGAGACGCTCTAAGCTCGACTCGGGGCTCTGCCATGGCCTTCGCTAATTTCCGGCGCATCTTGCGCCTCTCGAACTTTGAGAAGCGGCGATCCAGAGAGTACGAGCACGTGCGCCGGGATTTGGATCCCAACGACGTGTGGGAGATCGTCGGGGAGCTGGGCGACGGCGCCTTCGGCAAGGTGTACAAGGTGAGCGCAGGAAAGTGGTGGACGGGATATGGGGGGGGTGTCGGACAAGCGGGGGATCCGAAGGTAGGGGACGAGAAACCCGGAGTGGAAGAAGGGGAGGGAGATGGGTGTGCTCAGTTGGAAGATGCGGATAAGGTACTGTAGCAAATATAAAAGAAGATTCTCTTCTGGAGTGCAAGATAAGTATGATGGGTTTAAGATGCCAAATCAACAGAACTTCCGATCAGTCTCAGCAGTTCCATCATGGAGAGTGTGCCTTGCCTTTCACTGGATGTGTTAGAGATGGACAGCTTTCCTTTATCATACCTACATAAATGTTATCTGTTTGTGTAATAGTCCGTAACATTTTATATAAACCTGTAGAAATGTTTTAAATGAATTAAATGTAGGGGTTCCCATGATAGTTTTGGAAATGCCCCACTCCATATCATATTGTAATTGTAGTTTTTTTTTAAAAAAGTAATTATTATTAATATTTGACTTCTTTTTTATTATTGTATCACTGTATTGCTTGAATTGTTGTAAGCAGCCCTGAGTCCTTTGAAACTGAGCAGCATAGAAGTCGAATAAATTGAATTAAATTAAATTAAAGTTAGGACTGCCACTTGTCAAGCTACTTTATGTAGATTTCTAGTATATTGTAAGCTGCCCTGAGCCTCAGGAGAAGGGTGGCATAGAAATCTAATAAGTAAGTAAGTAAGTAAGCAAGTAAGTACCTACATATGTACATACATACATAATCAGGACAGAAGAAGTAGCCCCAAGCCATAATAAGCCATTGACCAATAAACCATGGTCTATAAATTACAATGGCTGAGTACAGTGCAGCGTGGGTAAATGAAATAAGCCACATATACCAGCCAAATCTATAATTCTAAAATAAATTTATCGAAGAGCTACAAATGATTTTTTAAAAATTCTTTGTAGAGCTGATATTAAACTGTGGGAGAATGTATAAATTTGTCACTTTTCTCACACTTGTAGTAAGATTGATTTGATAGAATAACTGAAAATGAGATTGGATATTTTGCATTCTCTTTCTCGATGGCTCTGTACTTTGTTGATTCAATAACATGTTCTAAATTATAAAGACATGGTGTAATCTAAATTAAGGAGGCCTTAAAAAGCCTTTCAGTTCAGTGTTTTGTTCTCTGTACAGGTATTCATAGTTAACTCTCTCCCCTTTTCTATTACCGTACTTTTCAGTGTATAAGACGCACCCCACCCCAAAGACGGTTGAAATGTCTGTGCATCTTATACACCGAATACAGCCAAGCCCACCCCTGCGTCCCATTTTTGTGAAAAATGGGCCCGTTTTTCACAAAAATGGTGTGCACAGAAGGTTTGGGAGGCTTGCAGAGTACTGTACTCCTGAGGAGGACAACCCCCCCCTTTTTTTCTTATTTACCTCTTTGAAATCTTGGTGCGTCTTACACACTGGTGTGTCTTATAGTCCGAAAAATATGGGTTGATTCTTTTTGTCACAAAGGCCTCAAAATAAGTTTGAGCCCCATATATCTAATCAAGTGACATCCAGGTTTGTTCCCTTTCATTACATCACTCTAGCCATTTAAATGAATTATGAGGACTGGCCAATGTCGCACCTAAACAAATCTTTGGAGAATCACACGTGGCCCATCCCAAAAGTATGAAATAGAAACTTCTGTTTTAAAAGATGGCCTGTGGAAGAGGGAAAAATTAATAGATGTTTTTCTTCTCTTTTTTCTTCTTTTCTTCTTTTGTTGGATTTAACATTACCTTACATTTTTGTTGTTATATAAATGTTTTGGCAGAAACTGCCAAAAAAATGGCAGGACTCATTGTCCAAGGGAACATGCTTGCAAGACCAGCTCCTATGTTGAGTGGTCCTCTCATCATCGTCTGGGGAATGCATCTACTGTATCAGAATTAGCCATACTGCTGGAAATTCCTAAAGATAGGGAATGCTCTAATAAATTAATAAACAGGTGAATCAATGCACAGATGCAAGTAGGCATCACTTCTCTTGGGATATAATCTCTGTTTAGTCATGCTGCCTGGGGGATAATTGGAGCAGCAAGCTAAGGAATATAAAAGTTAGGCTCAAGAAGGCTCCTGAACAGTTTAGTAAAGAAAAGAAGTACCGTAGTTGCATTTCTCAATTTATTGTGCCTAACACAAAATAAGTGACTGCACTGTGGAAATGGTTAATATGGTTTAGAAATGCTCAGTTTTTTCTAGATATTTTTAGAAAACAATAACTGAGAATCAGGCATGATTTCTGCATAGCTGCATTTATTATTTGACCTATGAAGCCCTACGTGGCATCGGGCCAGATTACTTGTGGGACCCCCTTCTGCCGCATGAGTCCCAGTGACCGGTTAAGCCACACAAAGTCTGCCTTCTCCAGGTCCCATCAACTAGACAATGTCGCTTGGCGGGGCCTAGGGGAAGAGCCTTCACTGTGGGGGGCCCGGCCCTCTGGAATCAGCTCCCTTCAGAGATTCATAGTGCGCCCACCCTCCTTGCCTTTCACAAGAGTCTTAAGACTCACTTATGCCACCAGGCTTGGGGCTAGTAGATCTCAGCCCCCTGGCTGACGAATGTTTGTATGGCTGTTGTTTGAATAGGTGTGATTGATTTTTAACACAGCTGGGGATTTTGGATTTGTTTGTTTAGTTTTTAATTTAATTGGATTTATCTATTGCATTTGTTGTTTTTTAAATGTTGTAAGCCTCCCTGATTCCTCGTGGAGGGATGGCATATAAATCAATCAAATAAATAAATAATACTATATCAAATTCTTAAGCAGTAGGCATAGGAAAAGACTTGAAAACAACTGAATGCAATAATCCCTGCAGGGCTAAATATTCTTCTCCAATATATCTGCTCAGAATATTTGAGATGGATGCTTTCTGGTTTCATGATTGATATATGTTCTAGCTGCATTATAAGAATTCACATGACCATAGTAGTTAAAATTAGATTAAATGTATTGTTTGATGATTATGATATATCAGTCTACGTATAAGCAATATATTAAGAAACTTACTTTATATATGCATAATACTTAAGATTTTGAAAATTTTAACCCAAATTTATTAGACTTTTTAATATTTAACATATATTCAATCATGTACAGTGATCCCTCGATTAGCACGGTCTCGATTAGTGCGAAACGCTACAACACGGTTTTTCAAAAAATATTAATTAAAAAATACTCCACGGTTTTTTTGTTATACCACGGTTTTTCCCACCCGATAACGTCATACGTCATCACCAAGAGTCACTTCTCTGTCTCTTTCTCTTTCTTTCCTGTCATTCTCTGCTTCAATCATCTTCTCATTTCTCTTTTTTTCTCCCCTTTTTTCTATCATTTCTCTCTCTCTTTCTTCCTCTCTCACACTCTCTTCCTCCCTCTCTCATCTCTTTCTTTCCTTCTCTCTCTTTCCTTCTCTCTCCCTCCCTCCACTTGCCCACGAGAAGAAAAAAAGCAACCTCTGCCGGGCAGCTCCCCTTGTGCCCCCGCTTTGTGCCTGCCTCTTGTCCCTCTCTTTTGGGGATTTTTTTTTCTTTTCTGTCTGAGTGCGTCTGTGTGAGCGCGAGAGAGGGAATGCGTGTATGTGTGTGTGTGTCTGTTGCGGCTTGGGCTGGTCGGCCTCGGAGGCGGGAGAAGGCGAAGAGGTAGCAAGCGGGGAACCCGGCGGGGTGGATGGTGGCGGCAGCGTGTGTGTGTGTGGTGGCCGCCTTCAGCTTGGGGTCGCCGCCAGCGTGCTCGAAGGACGCGCCGCCGCCCGCCTTGGAGCCCTCGAAAGCCTCGTCGTCTTCTGTGCTCTGCTCGCCGCTGCTCTCCAAGTGGGGCGCAGCGGCTGGGAGCGCGCGCCTTTTCTCCCCTGCGTGGATCCTGGCTAGCCGTCGCGCCTCTCTTGAAGATGGGGAGCCTGGCGACGCGCTGTTTTCCCCCACCGAGGACAATCGGGGTAAACTCTTTTGGTTGGGAACCAACCGGCCCGGTGCTCTTTTGGCTCTCTTGGGGTTTCCCCTTTGCCTGGGCAGCAGGAAGACCCAGGGAAGGTTCCTTTGGCCGCCCAACAGCTGATCTGCTCCACAGCGCGGCAGCAGCGAGGAGCCGAAGATGGGGTTTCCCCTTTGCCTGGGCAATGGGGAAACTCCATCTTCGGCTCCTCGCTGCTTCCGCGCTGCGGAGCAGATCAGCTGTTGGGCGGCCAAAGGAACCTTCCCTGGGTCTTCCCCGCTGCCCACACGCAAACTCAACCATCTGCACATGTGCGGCCATGGAAAAAAAAGGACGCGCATGCGCAGATGGTGTTTTTACTTCTGCACCACTATAACACGGAAAATCGATTAGCGCGGGAGGTCTTGGAACGTAACCCCCGCGCTAATCGAGGGATCACTGTATTCTTTTTCTGTATTTGAATTTATACTTTCAAGAGAAGCGGGGGAAATGCACCCCCACTTTATGTTTAATGTTTGTATGTGTGTTTGTTTATTTTAAGAAAAACCAATAAAAATTATTAAAAAAAAAAAAGAATTCACATGACCACTAGAAGTGCAAAAGAAGGGGTTGAGAAGGTTCATTAGCTTCCATCCTCCATCAAGGATGCAGATCAGGAGTTTGATCAATTATAAGCTGCTGCTAAAGAAAAGCATTACACTCGTTTGAATAGTGGAGGCAAAGAAAAGAAAGACTTCCGATGCCTGAAATGATGGTACTGCTATTTGGAAGTATTGTAAACTGTAGTAGTCATAACTGGCATAATTATCACTAGATGGGTTTGTTGAAAAGGATAGCTTCATTTGTATAAACAATTTGTGTGATAAAGCTGCTTGCTCTGGTTATGAAAAACAGAGAAAGTAGCTTTATTATACAAATTGTATATATCTTTTATAGCATCTAACTATAAAAGAGATCACAATTTATGGATAATTATTGGTCTGAAGTGGTGCATGGTTTCCTGCCCAAGCAGGCAGTTGAACTAGAAGGCCTCCAAAGTTCCTTCCAACTCTGTTATTCTGTTCTGTTCAGTTCCCTTCCCTTCCATAATAGTAGACAAATGAATCTAAGAAGTTTAATATTTTTTGAGGCCTTCTGTAACATATTTCAATAGAAATACACTGAAATTTGGAGAGTTGTTATTTGCAGCTTTTTCAAGTCCAGTCAAGATCACTTTTTGGATAGTTCAAGGATAAGTATATGGAATGGCACGGGTTCTAGGCTATATTGGGTGCCTTATGATATTATTAGTCAGAACTGGTTTCATTGTTCCTTGCATTATCTGATATGAATGGCATCTTTGTCTTTGGTGATAGAATAGAAAGATAGATTAGGAGAAGCATGGAGAACCTAATTTATTCTAGGAAGGATACAATAGGTTCTGGACCCCTGCAGAATCTGTCCATTGAGCTGGATGATAAAAGAGCTTTGAAGCAGAAGTCTGATCAATAGTTGACAGGGGAGAGGAGAGAAGTCATATCCACAGCCATTCATTTGCAGGGTGCCTCAAGGCTCAAAGAGAATCTAAAGCTACAGCCAGTATATAAGATGCTATAACAGCAAAAGCAGTAACAAGTGCTTCTTGGTATCTGTGATTGCTGCTATGCGAAGTGCATTGATGCTCAGTTTGGTTCAGTATAAGCTGTCATCATTACTGTCATGGTATAGTGCCTGCCCATCTGAGAGTCTGCTTTTCTCCAACTTTTTTTTATCAGCGAAATATGTTCCAGCAGAATGAGTGTGATCCAGGTCCCTTCTATTAAATATTGTCATCTTACAGGACCAAGGGAGCAAGTCTTCTCTGTCACACAACCACTATCCACAAGATCCCACCACAGGGATAGACAGTGTCCTCTCTCCTGGGGTTCCAAAAAAGCTCTTAAGATCTGGCTTTGGTTTCAAGTCTGAGATTGATGTATTTGTGTGGAACTTGGACTGGCTTGTTATTGAACTGATTTAGTCCGGGCTGCCTGTGTGGTGTGATGTTTTTAATTTTTTTGTTTTTGTTTTTTTGTATTTGTAAGCTGCCTAGAGTGGGTAGGTATAATAAATTTTAAATAATTGTTATCTGGGAAAATCATTCTGTTAACACGTAGGGAAAAAAATCATGCCGCCTTTTCCATTGCACTGGGAGGCTTCAGAACTTGGCGGCTGAAATAATGGAAATTTGCTTGTCTGCTAGGCAATCATCACCCTGCCCTCATTTGTGGGGGCGGGAGGGGTGAAATTTCCCAGGTTCGGACAGGCTGTATAGAACTGATGGTGGTGATTATGCACAGTTCAGAGAACCAGCAAGCCACACCACTAACTGGGCCTGCCCTACCTCTCCTCTCCCACTCACTCCTTCTCTCCTCCTTCTCGGGCTCATACTCATAGGACAAACATGAGGAGGAAGCAAGAAGTAGCCAGATTGAATGCTAGAAGACTTGGTCAAACTTTTCTGTTAGTTCTGTGGGAGTGGCTTGGTGGGGTAGTGCCACCTCACCTTGTCACGAGTGACATCAAGTTGGCCATGCCCAATAAGTCACATGACATCCCCCACCAAGCCACGCCCACAGAACTGGTAGGGGGAAAATTTGAATGTCACTCCTCGGGAGGGGGAGGTATTTGCCAAACATGCATTGAAAATAGTTGTTGGTCCACTACCATCTAGTTCAGCCTTCATTACCCTGTTACCCCCTAGATCAGTGATGGCGAACCTTTTTTTCCCCAGGTGCCGAAAGAGCATGGGTGCATGCTATTGTGCATGAGTGAGTGCCCACACCCATAATTCAATGCATGGGAAGAGTGAAAACAGCTTCCTCTGCCCCCTAGGGGCCCTCTGGGGGCCAGAAACAGCCTGTTTCCCAACTTCTGGTGGACAGAGTAGGCTCATGTTTTGCCCTCCCCAGGTTCCAAAGACTTCCCTGGAGCCGGGGAAGGATAAAATGCCTCCCCATCCCACCAGAGGCTCTTTGGAAGCCAAAAACGCCCTCCCAGAGCCTCTGTGTGAGCCAAAAATCAGCTGGCCGGCACACACATGCATGTTAGAACTGAGCTAGGGCAACGGCTTGTGTGCCAGCAGATATGGCTGCGCATACCACCTGTGGCACCCATGTCATAGATTCACCATCACTGCCCTAGATATTCTGAGACTAGAATTCCATGACGGGGAGCGAGGCAGTGAGAAATACTGGCCTAGTTGATAGGGCCTCAATGCAGTAGATTTAAAATGAAGAAGTTGGGATATGTTCATTGACTTTCTAAACACAATATTATCCTTTCTAAAAAATAAAGAATGATATAATGGCCCTTAGAAATTGTAACTCAACTATCTTACAAAGAGAGTTTCCAGCTTCATTCTCGTTCTCATATCTGGCTGTTAAGAGTAGACTTATCCAAAGAAACGCATCTCTTATTTCGCAAATTGATTCTGCCAAGACAAGTACACAATAAGTGCTTATTATTAAATAGGAAGTGAGCAGAATTTGATAGTAAAGAATGTTCATTGTAGAACGCCATTTAATGAAGGTTTCTTTTTGCAAGGAACTAGATCTTATCAAGATGCATACTAATATAATCCTTTTCAAAAAACCGAAAACCTCTCTAAACAAATGGAGTTTTATTTCTTGACCAGAAGTGGTCAATTCTTGGTATTGTCCAAAATCCCTGGGAGACCTGTTCCCATTTCCTTTCTACCTATCTGATAAGCAGGAAACATGTCTTTGTTTTCCTACCAATATTTGATTCCTGATACTAGTATCAGTGGGAAACAACTGATTTTGAAGAGAGTGACTAGGAAGAAGACACCAGGAGGTTAGAGCAGTGATCTGCTTACTGGAACTTAGTTAGCGGGCAGGCAATAATCACATTGTAATGGAAATATCAAGAAAGATACATTTGAGGGAAATTATCATAAGGATAAAAGAAATGATTATTATGTCCTGAAATATAGTCAGTTAATTTTTTTCACTTTACTTTTGTTAATTCAGTCCAAAATCAGCTCAAAATTCTGTGAGGGCACAGTCTTTCAAGGAATAAATATTTCATAGTTATGTTCATCTTACTTCTGTAGGCAGGATTGGGAGACATATTATGTGGGTGTCTAAGACTTGCACAATACTCAGACGCCTATAACATCATTTTAATCAGTCTTTGTTATTATAAAACAGTATTTAAAACATAAAGTATCCGATATATTTTTTTTGCATCCTTTGCAATGTATTGGCTGGCATTCTATTGAACATATACACAAAACTGTATTGCTGTATTACTTTCCCCATAGACAGGATTGTCACTAGTGAACTATACTGTCCTTTTGTGTCACTAGTTATTATTGCAAGAGCCAATTTGGTGCAGTAGTTAAGATGTCAAGTTAGAAACCAGGAGACTTGTGAGTACTTGTTCTGCTTTCGGCAAAAAACAGATGGGTGACCTTGTGCCACTCACTGTTTTAAGCCTTAAGAAGCAGGTAATAGCAAACCACCTCTGAAATCTTGGCCGGAAAACTGCAGGGAAATATCCAAGCGGTTGTCAGGAATGAAAAACTAACTTGAAGGTGCAAAAAGACAATAAGGCAATATAAATTCTGCCTTCATTACAGTACTGTACTGATATTTTTATGGTTGGATGACTCTAGAAGATGGTTTAAATCACTTTTGGGGATATTTACTTGGGTTTGCTGGCTTTGATGTTGGTTTTTAAAGCACTGGCTTGTAGTTTGAAATAACTTGGAAGAGTGTCGCCCTCCCACCCAGATTGTTGAAAGTATCAATTTGGAGTCAGGTTCTTTATCATTAAGCAAAGAAAAAAAGAAAAGAAAACTATATTTTTACCGTACTGTTCTTTCCATTTTCCTGTCAACCATTCTGCATTAGTGATTGCTATTGGTAGGGGAAAATGTCCAACAAAGGTCAACTTAAATTGAACATATTAGATTACAATTGTCAAAAATTGCCACCAGCATTCATAGCAATCATACTGAAAGTTCCTTGGTATATGCAGATACAGTGATCCCCCGGGTATTGCGCTCCCGATGATTGCGAAACGGCTATATGGCGATTTTTGAACCCGGAAGTAAAACCACCATCTGCGCATGCGCGCCCTTTTTTTCTATGGGCATGCATGCGTAGATGGCGCCGGGCAGATCAGCTGCTGGGCGGCTTCCCTGGGTCTTCCCCCGTTCGCCGCTCGCCCGCCCTTCGCCCGGCCACCCGCCGTTCGCCCGCCGTTCGCCCGGCTCGCCCGCCGTTCGCCCGGCCACCCGCCGTTTGCCCGGCTCGCCCGCCGTTCGCCGCTCGCCTGCCCTTTGCCCGGCCACCCGCCGTTCGCTCGCTGCTCGCCCGGCCACCCGGGTTCGTTTGGCTTCGGGACATGCCGGCGGCGACGTTTTAAAACAGCCGCGCGGTTTACCAACTGAGTCCCGAAGTCAAAGGCGAACGTGGGCATGGGCGGCGGGGAAACCCCAATCTTCGGCTCCTCGCTGCTGGGGAGTAAAAACACCATCTGCGCATGCGCAGATGGTGTTTTTACTTCCGCAGCGCTACTTCGCGAAAACCCGCTCGTTGCGGGGGGTCCTGGAACAGAACCCTCGCAATGATCGGGGGATCACTGTATATTAAATTGGCAGAGGCTGCAGCCAAAAAAAAAAGGTGCTATTAATAGCTGCCATTTTTTTCCCCTTCTACCCGCAATAAATAAATGTTCTGAAACATACAGAAGATGGGCAAAACTTTTAGTCTTCTGATTGTGGAGCCATGTGAACAGACAAGGGAAAGATGGATTATGAAAGTATGTTTTTAAAAAATACTCTTGGCCACTTAACATTCAGAATGCTTGAGCAGCTTGTACATTTCTCAAAACTCCTTTTGCAAGGAACAGATGCTCGGACTAAAATCTCCAAATAAAATTGACTATTCATGTAAACTGCAGGCAATCTGTTAAACCAGAGGTCTTCATATTTGGCAACTTTAAGACTTGTGGACTTGAACTTCCAGAATTCTCCAGCCAGCTTTTCTGGCTGGAGAATTCTAGGAGTTGAAGTCCACAAGCCTTAAAATTGCCAAGTTTGGGGACCCCTGTTTAAACTGTAACAAAGCTGAGAACAAGTAACCGATAGAAAGTCCACACAATTAGGTTGTATTGTCACCATAGTTTGATTCTAAACCAGGTTAAGCTCCCACAGTATTTCAAAACATTTTAAACATGAAGGGGTCCCATGAAAGAATTGTCTCGGAGGGAGAGTAATTATGCACCATCTGTGTGTGTCTCCCGGTGAATTGCTCAGCTCTGGGGGAGAGCGATATCAGTGAGGAGGACACCAACGCCCTTGATAATCTGACTGTGGCAGGATAGGGGACAGGATGTGTTTTCGACACAGTTATCTGTGTGACTTTCAGTTCCTCCAACAAACAAAGCACTGAAGTAACTTCCTGCTGATTATTTTCCACTTTTTTTTGTCCCATATATACGTGGTTGAGAGGCGTTTTAAAATTCTGTTCTGCTAAGATTTCACTCAATTTTAGACATCCCCCAACTTCCAATTTCAGATGGCTGTTATCTTGCTGTAATTTAAGCTTATTTGTATTTGCCATCTGCATCTGGCACTGATCACAGAGTTATCCTTGTCCTTCAAACAGTTGAGACGCTAACCCAAATATTTCATAATTCTACTTTTTGAAAAGCTCCAGATGCTTTTCCTGCAGCTTTTCCTTTCTCTTCTTTGAACTTCCCATTCTCTGAGATCAGCATCTTGGCTGTGGTGTCACTTTAGGCTTGAGAAAACAAAGTACCATATTTTTGGGAGCATAAGTCGCACCTTCACCCCTTAAAAAAGGGTGGAAATGTCGGTGTGTCTTATACACCGAATACAGTCATTTTTGGCTACCCAAAGCCCTGTCCCCACATCCCATTTCTGAAAAAAATGGGCCCGTTTTTTTGAAAAAATGGGGTGCACAGAGGGGTTTGGGAGGCCTGCAGAGTGCTGCTGGGGGAAGGCAAAAATGCCCCCCAAAATGGGCTGCTTTTTGCAAAAACGGGGGCATTTTTGTCAGCCCCCAGCCCCAAGGAACTCTTCAGGCTTTCCAAATCCTCTGCATGCCCCATTTTTTGCAAAAAAAAGAGGTGCATTTTTACCTTCCCCCAGCCCACAAGAGCACTTCCCAAACCCTCTGTGTGCTCAAAAAAAGATGCATTTTTATCTTCCCCCAGTCCCCAGCAGGTTTCCCAAACCCTCTGTGTGCTCAATATTTTGCAAAAACGGTTCCATTTTTGCAAAACAATTGGTCCATTTTTATTTATTATTTTATTATTATTTTTTATTATTTTTTATTATTTGGATTTGTATGCCGCCCCTCTCCGAAAACTCGGGGCGGCTCACAACAAGTGAAAAGACAATCCAATACATAATCCAATTTAATTAAAATATTATAAATTTAAGAAAACCCCCTATACTAACATACACACACACAAGCATACCATATATAAATTCAACGTGCCCAGGGGAAGATGTTTAGTTTCCCCATGCCTGACGGCAAAGGTGGGTTTTGAGGAGTTTACGGAAGGCAGGAAGAGTAGGGGCAGTTCTGATCTCCGGGGGGAGTTGGTTCCAGAGAGTCGGTGCCGCCACAGAGAAGGCTCTCCCCCTGGGGCCTGCCAACCGACATTGTTTAGTTGACGGGACCCGGAGGAGGCCCACTCTGTGGGACCTAATCGGTCGCTGGGATTCGTGCGACAGAAGGCGGTCTCGGAGATATTCTGGTCCAGTGCCATGAAGGGCTTTAAAGGTCATAACCAACACTTTGAATTGTGACCGGAAACTGATCGGCAGCCAATGCAGACTGCGGAGTGATGGTGAAACATGGGCATACCTGGGTAGGCCCATGACTGCTCTCGCAGCTGCATTCTGCACGATCTGAAGTTTCCGAACACTTTTCAAAGGTAGCCCCATGTAGAGAGCATTACAGTAGTCGAACCTCGAGGTGATGAGGGCATGAGTGACTGTGAGCAATGAGTCCCGGTCCAGATAGGGCCGCAACTGGTGCACCAGGCGGACCTGGGCAAACGCCCCCCTCGCCACAGCTGAAAGATGGTTCTCTAATGTGAGCTGTGGATCGAGGAGGACGCCCAAGTTGCGGACCCTCTCTGAGGGGGTCAGTAATCCCCCCCCCAGGGTAATGGACGGACAGATGGGATTGTCCTTGGGAGGCAAAACCCACAGCCACTCCGTCTTATCCGGGTTGAGCTTGAGTCTGTTGACACCCATCCAGGCCCCAACAGCCTCCAGGCACCGGCACATCACTTCCACCGCTTCGTTGACTGGGCATGGGGTGGAGATGTAAAGCTGGGTATCATCGGCATATTGATGATACCTCACCCCATGTCCTTGGATGATCTCACCCAGCGGTTTCATGTAGATGTTAAATAGCAAGGGGGAGAGGACCGACCCCTGAGGTACTCCACAAGGGAGAGACCTCGGAGTCGACCTCTGACCCCCCACTAACACCGACTGCGACCGGCCAGAGAGGTAGGAGGAGAACCACTGAAGCACAGTGCCTCCCACCCCCAACCCCTCCAACCGGTGCAGAAGGATACCATGGTCGATGGTATCGAAAGCCGCTGAGAGATCGAGGAGCACCAGGACAGAGGATAAACCCCTGTCCCGGGCCCGCCAGAGATCATCCATCAACGCGACCAAAGCGGTTTCCGTGCTGTAACCGGGCCTGAAGCCCGACTGCTGGGGACCTAGATAATCGGCTTCTTCCAAGGACCGCTGGAGCTGGAGTGCCACCACCTTCTCGACAACCTTCCCCATGAAGGGAAGGTTGGAGACTGGACGATAGTTGTTGAGTATGGCTGGGTCCAGGGAAGGCTTCTTGAGGAGGGGGCGCACAAGCGCTTCTTTATAGAGTGATGGAAAAACTCCCCTCCCCAAGGAAGCGTTGGTAATCTCCTGGGCCCAGCTCCGTGTCACCTCCCTGCTGGCGGAGACCAACCAGGAGGGACACGGATCCAGTAAACAGGTGGCGGAACTCACAGCTCCAATGGCCTTGTCCACTTCATCAGGTGTCACCAGATCAAACTCTTCCCAGACAGGTGGACAAGTACGTTTTTGCAAAAGAAATTGGGTGTACCGAAGGTTTGAGAGGCTTGCAGAATGCTCCTGGGGGCCAGGGAGGACAAAAGCTTTTTTTTCTTACTTACCTCTTTGAAATCTTGGTGTGTCTTGCATACTGTTGCACCTTATAGCCTGAAAAATATGGTATATTCATGCCGTATTTCCTGGAATTAACAGAATCGGAATTTGGTGACTTCCAAATATAACAGTAATAATTCAGAATTCTTCATCAAAGAATGAAGAAAATCATTCCCTTTTGCTGGATTATTTGAATGGATTAAGAAGCATATTATTGGAAATGCCAGGAGTACCAGAAGCATAACATACTATGCCTTTCAATATTTCATTAATGGAACTGAATGTAATTGCAACAAGGAAGGTATAAATTCCAGAAACTTTAACTAGATCTTAGGAGTGTTAATAATTGTTATACTCATCCCTCCCCACTTTTTTTTAACTATGTTGTCAACAGAGGGAGCAGGAATGCCTTTAAGTCTTCACCCCCCCCCCCTCAGAAATGTAAATACACACATATTTTCTTTGCAGTTCCTGGGGAAAAGATTGCTAACATCCAGATATATCCTGTGTTCTATTTAGCATAACATGGGTTTAATTCTTAGCATCTTGTTTTTGCAGGGCTGGGGAAAGAAAACAGTTTGCTAAACCATGTTTTCTTTAATTATACTCCTGGATATTTTCTGGCTCTGAACAATAAAGGAAAGGCAACATGTTTACATATCAGAAATGTAGATATTATACAATTGAGGGAAGTTTGCTGGCAATTTGATCTAGATAATGAAGCAAGTTGCAGCTGTCCTACTAGAACTCTCCTCAGGACTATAACATCAAAGTATGCTGCTGGAAGCATGAAATTGCTGTCTTTATGACTGACCATTCATATTAGATGGGGGAGCCAAAAACAGCCCTGGAAAAAGGCAACGGCAAATAGCTTTCATAAGACTCCCAAAAATGCAGATTGGATGCAATCTCTATGACTCAAATTGGTTCATAAAAGAAAGTTGCCTGTGATTGAATCATACCTAGTCTGCTCGGCCTCTGCACTAATTCATTCATCTTCTGGACCAATAGACATATTTGGAAGTTTGAGGACATGGACATTGTCCTAAAATTGCTACCCATGATTGAAAATTCACAGACATTCAGCAAAAGTAGGGGGTGGGTGGGAGCTGAGTGAACACAAAGACAATTTGACTCAATGTTCTGGTTACTTTCTCATTTATTTCTGGAAGAAAAGTACAATTCTAACAACTAAACATGTAAATTTACAACTTAAACGGAGTGGCATTTACAAGTTATGTACTCTGGTTTAAGCCTCGATTCGATCTATTTTTGACCTTTTTTCCCTGCATTAGTTGCATTAGTTGCCCCTCGGCCTGACAAAACCACAGCTAATTACCAATGGAAGATTTGAGATTTAGATCTTCAGACAGGTAGAACCAGAGTTCTAATCATCCTTCCTTGGATTATTCTTAGAGTCCAATTGGAGGAAAGGACAATGGTTAGAAATCTTAATTGTTCCTCTGAGCAGGTCATTGCTTTCCTGATAGGAGACCAAATCTCAGCCATTTCCAAAACGATTGCCAAATTTTTAAAAATAGCCATGGATTGTATAAGTCATGTGGTGCCTCTTTGACACTACTTATTGTTTCAGGCTTTCCTGCACAAGTTTATTGTTGGTTTGCGTTTGATCTACCATTGTATTGTTATATTTTTTTAATATTGATCTTGTACTATAAATAAATAAAATAATAATAATAAGAGATTAATGCCTTTATATTTGAGTTTATCTATGAAGGCATTATTATTATATTCCGGGGTAAAAGTGGTAGGTAATGTTCCCTGGCATGGTTAAGATATATCAGAGTGTAGCAATAAAAAAAAGCCCAGAGACTTAGATACTGCTTCATCGTGTTTTACAGCATTCTCTAAGTAGTTTACAGAATCAGCATATTGCTCCCAACAGTCTGGATCCTCATTTTACCCACCTCGGAAGGATGAAAGACTGAGACAACCTTGAGCCATTCAGGTTCGAATTCTTGGCAGTAGACAGAGTTAACCTGCAATACTGCATTCTAACCACTGCACCACCATGGCTCAATTTGCATGTGCTGTAATATGTAACATATAAACTGGAGTTTTTCCTTCTAATTGGACTGATGTGTTCCCTTTCCAAATTATTATTGATCAGTGTGTTTGTCTCCTAAATATTGAATAAGAAAAATAACATCCACATTGACATAATAAGGAGAACCAGATTTGGAACTAATAGTAAAACCTTTATACAATATCAGTAATAATATCTTAAAACATCCGTGATTCCAACAGGATGCAGTGAGAAACATGGAAGACAATTAATCATCCTAATATCTTTGCAACATAACTATAATAAAGATGGAAGAAGCAAGCAAGTGGCACAGAACAGTCTCTTATTCCTTTTTTAGCCATTGCAATGTATGAGCCATTGCAAGCATGTTTTTAAGCCATTGTAATTTGTAAGTATGTTTACTGGTGTTCAAATTCAGAACAGTTAAGTATATAAAAATGTGAATTTGTTTATGTATAGTGACATGCATATAATACATACACAACATGGCATATATTGAAGTATTCTTTCCTTTCTCTTCAAGTTTGTTTCAGATACTTACCGTGTTTCCCCGATAGTAAGACAGTGTCTTACTTTCTTTTTACCCCCAAAAGCCCCCCTATGTCTTACTTTCGGGGTATGTCTTACATTGGAAAAAAATTGAAAGGGTCCTTTTAGCGGCAAAGGATTTCCCTCGGTGCACGCGTGGAGCCGCAGACGCGTGTCGGGGAAGCGTGTGTCTGGAGGGGAGGAGCCGCTCTGCGCAGTTGGACAGCCCCACCTGCCTAACTGGACCGACGAACGCTGAATGTGGTGCAATAACAGCCCAGCTACTCTAACCTCCCGCAACTAGCGCATCAAAGTTTTGCATCTCTACTTTGGGTTGCGTGCTTATGCTTGTGTTTAAAGGGAAAGAACTTAGTACTGCTATCGGAATTCTCTCGATGGGGAAGGAGGCTGAACCGCAGATATAACGTTGGGAAGAAGGTGCAAGGAATCGCGTGGGGGGGATAGCGGCGGTGGTTTGGATTAAGCGATCGTAATCCACCAAAAGGACGAACTCCAGCCTCGGAAGGCCGATGAACCGATGGCTACGAAATTAAGGCTTTTCTTTGAGAGAGAGAGAGAGAGAGTGGGGGATAGTCGTCGTCGTAGCGCTAAAGACCAGGGCAGAGAAAGCGCGAGCTGCATGCAGGAGAAGCGGAGGAGGAATCAGGCAAGCCGAATGGGAATCCCTCCCCTGCCCTCCCTCGTTCCATTCCTCGCCAGCAACTCCTCCGCAAACCCACCTCTACATCCTCGCTCTGCAAGTGCCGAGACAGGCGGACCACATTGCAAAGGGCTGCCTCTCCTGCCGCCGCTGCTATTGCTAATGCCCGGGGCTGTAAGCAAAACCCGGACCGGACTCACACAGAACAGGCTCCCATTCGGCTTGCCTGATTCCTCCTCCGCTTCTCCCGCATGCAGCTCGCGCTTTCTCTGCCCTGGTCTTTAGCGCTCCGACGACGACTATCCCCCACTCTCTCTCTCGAGGGAAATCCTTTGTGCCTTGCCGCCGAGCTCTCCCACCTGCTCGGCAGGTCATCGGGCTCCCCCCCCCCGAATACCACCGTGTTTCCCCGAAAGTAAGACATATGTCTTACTTTCAGGGTATGGCTTATATTAGCCGACCCCCCTGAAACCCCCCATATGTCTTACAATCGGGGGGGTCTTACTATCGGGGAAACACGGTAGCAGTCCAACCATGGTCTTTTCAAAATGCATGCACATGTGGAAAAATTGTGGCAGTAAAAATATCAAAAATGAAAGCTGTTTCCATTCTTCCAAATATACGTAAACAAAAAAAAAGATTTTGCTGCATTAGATATACGACTGCAAATAATCATATGCAAAGCCTCAGTGGCAGTAGGATCTGTCTGTAAGTTTATATATTTTAACCTCCACATGGGAGTCTTGCCTTTGGCATTTTAGGAAGAATCTTTTTAAGCAGAGCTTCCTTCCTTGACAGATGGACTATAAATCATGTGACAATTCAGAAGGAAGGGATGGGTAGAGGGGAGGGGGGAGAACGTGTTTTGACCCTGCACCTGGGTTCTTGTGCAATCCAGCTTTTTAGTACTTCTGCATTTTTCATTACTCTTTCTTCTTTTACTGGCATCTACACTAGTCTTCCACCTTAGGCAATTCAGTTGAATTGCAACTCTTCCTTTTTTTCTCTCTCTCTTTGCGCTAATGGACAGTTTCTGTTCCTCATCAGAACGCATTCTGATTGGCATATTAACAAGAGAATATATGGCTGCCATTCCGTATTAAGACTGTCTTCTTTTGAATGCTCCTATTCTGATATAATCTTTGGGATTTACCAAGAAATTTCTATAAGTAACTTCTTTTCCTGGGCAATGTATGTACCACCTCTGTGTTCTTAACACGTAACACTACGGAGAGGGGTGGCATACAAATCCAATGAATGAATGAATGAATGAATGAATGAATGAATGACTAAATAAATAAATAAATAAATAAATAAATAAATAAATAAATTTTCAGTTATTGCAGGGGTGACCAAATTGCTCCATTCAACCAAGAAGCCAAAACCTATTGAAATATGTTTCTTTACTATCAAAAAACTAAGTTGTAATACCTTCTATTATTTTACCTTCCATTATTTTACCTTCCAATATGCTTTTATCATATGACAAAAACACAGGTTTTCTTAATTATTAGTGACAGTGTCCATATTATTCTTGACAAAGTCTTTAAGTTTGGAATCCCTCTGCTTGCTTCAACTGTACATGTAAACATTCAGAGTTATGATCTAGTTCTGGGTGAGAAGATTCTGTGTTTATTAAGGAAAAGGATGAAGAAACGTGACAACTGCTGTTGGAAGTTGGAGCTTTTAACCCTTTAATCTAAGTTAAATTGTGATCTTATACATTATGAAAGCTGTTGGGGCACTTTTAAAAAATGGAGAGGAGTGGGAATAATCTGTTTTGCTACACAATATTATCTGCTCTAAGTAACTGAGATTTTAAAATTGAAAAATCAGATATATAACAAACATGTGGAGCAAGGAAGTGCATTATTGTAGTTTTATTGCAGGTCATAAATTTAATGAGTAATACAAACACAACTAAACCCATATTGTGAGTTCATGAATGACAAAGTAATAAATTGTAAAATCTTGAGCAGGAAACTATGAAATAGTTAAGTCTGTCTTATGTATATCTATTGTTTATACTGTAGTGTCATACTTGTAAATAAAGAGCAATAACAAGTCATGGCCAAGGAAATTCCCTACCACTGGTCTACATTTTCCAAGCAATAAGATGATATATACATGGGTCTCCAGGACAAAGTTAAGGAATTATGAATCACTAAGCAACCCTCAAAAATACATCATAGATATTTCTCCCAGTGAATATGGTTCTCATAAATGCAAAATAAGTTTTGCTTCAAAATCATGTCTCTTAGAGATGTCCCTTTTTGAAATTATTCTGAAAATACACTTTGGACTTTATGAATGTGTGAAAAAATCACCTCCCTGTTATCTACGGAAAAGGCCAATCCTTTTACACAATTCTGAAAAATTTGGTGGTGGTTCTCTAAGAGCCGCATGATTTATAACTTTAGCAAGTGGAATATTTAAAGGTTTCAGCTTGTTCAGAAGCCTCAAAAAGCTGGGCTCTTTAATGACTGGCAAAGCCATGCATATTTCTTCAAAGTCTGTCATAGTTAAGAATTATTTTCATAATATGCATATTTCTCATTGGCATTATTTTGAATCAGAATTTGATTGACAATTTTGAGAACTAGTTATTACTGACCAGACTGGGAAGAAATCTATGAAGACATAGCTTCAGGATCATAAATCTTGACAACTGATTTAATGATTTTAAGTTTTGTTAGATGAACATTGTTCCCTGATTCAAACAGAGCAGGCCCATCAATATACTTAGTGATAAACTACTAATATATATTGCTCATATCCCTTGGTAGTAATGCCTTAGCTAGTCTGAAAATGAATTATTTTCATGTTTATCTTTAGTTGTTGAAAACTTACAGGTACTCCTTTCTAATAATGAATCATACTTACAATCCTATTTCTTTTTTGAAAGAACTAATATACTGTAGTTCTTTCTTTACTATCATTCTTTTACAGCATTGTCGGTAGGGTTAAACTATTTAATACCACGGACAATGTTGCTATCCTTCAAAAAGACCTTGATCATGTAGCAGAATGGTCAAACAACTGGCAACTTCAAATTTCAACCAACAAATGCTCTGTCTTACACATTGGCAAAAAGAATCAGAATACAAAATACAAACTTGAAGGAAACGAACTTGTAGATAACCCTCACTCTGTAGATAACTACTCACCTTGGAGGACTCATATCCAATGTCCTAAGTGCTAGAGCCCACTGTAAAACATTGCCAAAAAGGCACTAACTTGTTAATCTAATCTTACATAGCTTCTTCTCTGGCAATATTACACTGTGAAGCAGAGTTTACAAAACATTTGTTAGACCAGTTCTAGAATACAGCTCACCAGTCTGGAACCCACACTGCATATCAGACATTAATACAATCAAGAGAGTCCAGAAATATTTTACAAGAAGAGTCCTTCACTCCTCCGCTTGCAACAAAAGTCTCCAGAGAGGGGCAGCATACAAATCTAATTAATAATAATAATAATAATAATAATAATAATAATAATAATAATTTAAAAAAATACCTTATTTCACCAGACTTCAAATACTGGGATTAGACAATTTACAACTATGTTGCCTCCGATCTGATCTAAATGTAGTTCATAAAATTATATATCTAAATGTCCTTCCTGTTAATGACTACTTCACCTTTAACCATAGCAATACACAAGCACATAATAGATTCAAACTAAATGTAAACCACTCCAATTCGACTGCAGAAAATATGACTTCAACGATAGAGTGATCAATGCCTGGAATGCACTACCTGACTCTCTGGTTTCTTCCCCAAACCCAAAAACTTTAACCTTTGACTGTCTACAGTGAACCTCTCTCCGTTTTTATGCAGTCTGTAAGGGGCGTGCATAAGCACACCACTGTGCCTACCGTCACTGTCCTACTGTCCTATTGTCTTCTTTTATTGTTGCTTTTTTTTACTTTTGTTATGTTTATACAAACTATTACTATCCTATACATGTTTTACAAACAAACAAACAAATAAATAAAATAGTTTCTCAGTAGCCTTTTGAAGGATGATGAGTTCCTGGAGATAAGTGCTGACTATTTAGTGCAATATTCCCTAACCTATCCGTTGTGTGCCAAGAAAAATTGACTTTGTGAGATGGGCAGCTATAAAATTTGTTAAACAAACAAACAACTAACATACCTTTGTCCTCCAGATGTGTTAGGATCAGAACTCATAAATTCCCACGGTAATAGCTATGCTGGCTAGGAATGTAAGAGCCATTCACATTCACTTTATATGTAAGTTGGCTCTGCCAATGATTTTTCTTAAAATGGAACAGTTGGGTTTTACAATTCATTCTGGCATTAGGCAGTCAATACCTGTGGTAATTGGGCAACCACCTCCTGCATTTGCGATACGTCTATAAGTTTTTAAAATTAAATGGAAAAATGCTCTCCATAATGCTGAACTGTTACAATACTTTTGCAGATTTCAGATAGGAGGAGAGAAAAAAAAGTTGCTTAATTTTCCAGGCTGCTCACAATAGGCACCTGGCTAAGAATTGATTTTTGAATAAAGCATTCCTTTTAACTATGGGGAGATATCAATGGCTTTTAAAGCACTTGTTAGACAAAATCAACTTTTAAAAAAACAAAAAAGTAGGATTTAAAGTTGTTCACAATACTGTACTATTGATAATTATTTAATCATAATGGTTACTGTTTGCTTCATCCACTCACAATCTTCAGGCAGGTGTTTTCATTTTGCCACAAAAGTCTAGAAAGTTTTTGTGTAGTGAACAGAATGTTTGAAAATTACATATACAGTATCTGACTGAAGACCTCAACAGGAAAGCCTGCCATATTGCTACATATTTCTACAATTGAAACAGTGTTGAAATTGATGTCTTTGTTGCCAGCTGACTGCACAAGTAGTGGGTGAGATGACCAACAACAGGACCATTGAAAACTGTAAGAATGTTTCATATCCTGGTCTGCTGCTGATACCAAAACTCTAAGCAAACTCATACCTTGTTTTTATTTAAGCGTCTCTCCCTTCAAAAATGCAACTCAACATTTCAAAATTGGGGGTGGTGTGGGGTGGTTAATGTACAGAGAACCTCTATGTTTCACTTTAATAATGTATTTGTATGTATGATTGGTTCTTTAAATTGGGGTTTTTTAGATTATTTTTAATATGAGATTTGTTTACATTGTCTTTTTATTGTTGTTAGCCGCCCCGAGTCTGCGGAGAGGGGCGGCATACAAATCTGATTAATAAATAAATAATAAAATAAATAAATTAATACATTGTGTGACTTTGATAGAGAGGAAACTAAGCTGCTGATACAGTTTTACAGAGGAATTATTGAGTCAGTCATCTGCACCTCCAGAACTGTCTGGTTTGGTTCTGCAACCCAACAAAATAGACACACATTTCAGAGGATAATCAATTGCAGAAAAAACAATTGCTACCAATCCTGCCTTCAATTGACGACTTGTATACTGCACAAGTCAAAAAGAGGTCTGTGAAAATATCTATTAACCTCTCACTTCCTGGACATAAATTGTTTCAACTCCTACAGTCAAAATGATGCTATAGAACACTGCACAACAAGAAAATTAGACACAAGAACAATTTTTTTCCTGAATGGCATTACTATGCTAAACAAAGAATTCCCTCATCACTGATTAGTTCAAGATAAAAAACATTATTGGAGGAACTGCCAATAAGTAAATGAATGTGAGATTGCTGCTGACCTAATATGTTTTGTCTTCATAATATGCATATTATAACAATGAGCGATTCTCCAAAGTTATGTGGCATGTTTAGTACATCAGAATTACTTATTCATATAAAATTCCTAATTCCTATTCCAGTTTTTTCCCCCTCCTCTACATTCTTGAGAAAAATAGAATGTTGGTTAGATACTGGGAGATTGTGAATGTAGGACTTTGGTCTCATCTTGCTAGAGTTATTAGTGTTCTAAATAGAAGTTTGTTTTCCTGAATCATTGTTTCACATCCTCTGAAAGATGAACAGCAGGGCCACTCTAGTTACTGAGTAAAGCTGAAAAGGGATTTTGTAATTTCCGCTGCTATTGTTCAATGTATAATTGTTTCTGTTGCTACATCTCCCTCTCCCTCTCTCCCCCCTTCTCTCTCTCTCTTTCTCTCACTCTGTATATATACATTTATAAATATCTATAAAAGAGAGAGGTAGGGTGGGGTGGGAATGTTGAGAGGATTTTGGCAGGATATATGGATTGCTCCCCCCCTTTTAATAGTGAGAAAAGCTAATTCCTACCCACCTACCCCCTAGTGCTGTGGAATCCAGACCATTGTCCTTTCTGAACCAGCAGTTCTGACTATAATACAGAAAAGAGCAGCAGCCAAAAATGAATCGTGTCTAAATTTGTCTAAAGTCAGTTTTCAGTTCTAGTATTTTCCTAGATTTTTAAAAAGTTAGTTGGCCTCTAAGAGGCTGGTGTGCCAAAAGACAGGGCATGGTTGATATCTAAAGTCAGGTTCATGTGAAACTAGAGATGAAGGCAAATACAGTGATACCTCGTCTTACAAACCCCTCATCATACAAACTTTTCAAGATACAAACCCGGGGTTTAAGATTTTTTGCCTCTTCTTCCGAACTATTTTCACCTTACAAACCCAAGCCGCTGCCACTGGGATGCCCGCCTCCGGACTTCTGTTGCAAGTGAGGCACCCGTTTTTGTGCTGCTGGGATTCCCCTGAGGCTCCCCTCCATGGGAAACCCCACCTCCAGACTTCCATGTTTTTGTGATGCTGCAGGGGAATCCCAGCAGCGCAAAAACAGGTGCTTTGCTGGCAACAGAAGTCCAAAGGTGGGGTTTCCCAGTGAGGGGAGCCTCAGCGAAATCGCAGCATCACAAAAACTCGGAAGTCCTCAGCAATTTCACTGAGGCTCCCTTCGGTGGGAAACCCCACCTCCGGACTTCCGTTGCCAGCGAAGCACCCGTTTTTGCACTGCTGGGATTCCCCTGCAGCATCACAAAAACAGGGAAGTCCGGAGGTGGGGTTTCCCATGGAGGGGAGCCTCAGGGGAATCCCAGCAGCACAAAAACGGGTGCCTCACTTGCAACAGGAGTCCGGAGGCGGGGCATCCCAGTGGCGGCGGCTTGGGTTTGTAAGGTGAAAATAGTTCGGAAGAAGAGGCAAAAAATCTTAAACCCCAGGTTTGTATCTCAAAAAGTTTGTATGACAGACGCTTCGGCTGGCAAAAGGGGTGAGTTTTGGGCTTGCACACGTTAATTGCTTTTCCATTGATTCCTATGGGAAACATTGTTTCATCTTACAAACTTTTCACCTTACAAACCTCGTCCCAGAACCAAGTTGGTAAGACGAGGTATCACTGTATACGTAAATCAGGATAATATTGCAGGATCCAATCTGGGTTGGTCCCTGGGACCAGAGGCTTAGTCTTCTGAGCTTTCAGACTCCTGTTGGAGCCCATCCTGAGGGAAATTCTCTCTAGCAAAATGTAAATAGCTGTTTAAATTATCTTTCAATAATATCTTTGAAACATAGGAACAATTTGTCTTCTTGGTTTGGATAGGAAATGGATACAAACTTCCTATTTATACTTATTTGTTGAGATGGGGTATGCCATACTGTTTAATGTTTTCACAGCATTGTACACATGCCAATCTGCACAATGCTCAAGGGTGCAACTGAACCTTCTACATGGCTGCTCTGAATTTACCTTCACTTCTCACCTGCTCTGAATTCACTTCCAGTGACACTATTGATATCTGATTTTTGGGGGGTAACTCTGTACCTTTGTATCCCCCATTTAAGGTTATTTAAATTATTGGACATAATGCCTTGATGAAAGAAATTTTGTGCACTTGTGGTACAACATTTAATGCCTCCAAGCAAAAAGTGTGCCCTCTTGAACAACCAAAAAAACAAGTTGGGATTTCCACTGATTAATTGTTCTCATTGTCAGAACATTTCCCCTTAGTTCTTGGTTGGATCTTTCTTTGATGAGTGTCCATCTGTTACTTCTTGTCCTGCCTTCAAGTGTTTTGAAGAATGGGCTGACCCCTTCTTCCCTATGACAGCTCCTCAAATATTATCATGTCAGCCCTAGTCCTTCTCTTTGTTAGACGAAGCATATCCAGTTCCTGCAAACTGTTCATCATATGTTTTAGCCTCCAGCCCCCTAATCATATTTGTTGCTCTTCTCTGTAGCCTTAGCATCTTTTTTTGTAATGATAAACAGTGATAGAGTGATCAATGGATTTCTCCTGAAGAAATCCATACCTGATGCTACTAAAAGTCAATACCAATGGCACATAGTCAAAATTCAATGATGTCATCAGAATGACATGGAGTAAGTAAATATATTGTTATTCTTTATTCCTCCCAAATGTTCTTCAATAATATGCAATATTTTATGTTATTTTTTCCTTATTTGTTTGTCAAACATGTACAAGATAGGAAGTATGGGTATAAAGATAAGCAAAGTAAGTACAGATAAATGAGGATAATAGGACAGAAAGATAGGGACGATAGGTATATAATGGTATGCTTATGCACGCCCCTTACAGACCTTATGGAGTGCGTTGACAGTAGACCATCTAAGGTTAAAGTTTTGGGGGGTTGGGGAAGAAACCAAAGAGTCAGGTAGTGCATATATTATATTATATATATTATATATGAGCAACATAATTCTTGTATCTGAAATGTGTGAAGGAATATAGAAGTTTGCCTTAGCTTGATCAAACTTCAGTTTTTAAAATTATGAGTCTATTAGTAGATAAAACAATAAGTTTTGAAGAAACAGAAACCATTGGTAGTTATGCTATGTCAGAAAATAAAAGTGGATATAGCTCTAAAGGAAACCCTTTTATGCAATGACTCTTCCTGTTTTTTTCCTGTTTTGTTGAGCTCTTTTTCTAAAAACGTGAGCATGTAGAAAAGTCTTAAGTCAAGAAAACATAGTTCCATTTTATTATCATATTGATATTTTTTTTAGTTCTGAATTTATTTTTGCTGACTTACCTTACTGACAGAATTAAGAGATCCTGTATTTCTTAGAGGGCCTTCTGTGTGTGTTACTAATTGCTTCATATATGTGTGTGTGAGGGGGTATGTTTATAATTCAAGTTGTAAGTTTATATACCTAATCATATATTGACATTTAATAAATGTACTAGATTTGCTAATTTTATGAGTAAATATTAGGAATAAGGAATATTCACAATGCATGTGTTGTTCTTAGTGCATCAAATTTAAATGAGTAAAGAATAATATGAAAATAATATGACTATTTCAATTCTTTTTAGTGTATTTCAGGAAACAAATGAGAAAAGAAAATGTCACATCTGTAGCCCTGAACTCCGCTTAGTTCAAGGCAATAATTCCTAACTTTGAGTCACAAGTGATAACCAACTTATTTTATTTGATTTATATCTTGGATTCCTTCCTTGAACTCAAGGTTATTCAAACAGAATTCTCTTCTGCATTTTCCCCAAGTTAGTTATGTTGTGACGTTGGTGGGGCTGACAGTGATTGACTCAAAATTTCCCACTGTATTCTGTGGATGAACCTGACTTTGAAACTTCCCAGCTAGTCCTGTGCTTTACCAGATTGGTTATCAATTGCTGTTATATGCAACTATTTGCCACACTGACTGAAGAGGGTAGGATGTCATTAAACAGAATCTGGAGATGAAAGAAATTGCTTAAAGACTCATGTTTGTTATCCCACATGATTCTTGACAAATGTATATTTTATTTTATGTTCGCTGAGAACATATGCACCAAGACAAATTCCTTGTGTGTCCAATCACACTTGGCCAATAAAAATTCTGTTCTGTTCTATTCTGTTCTCTCTCTGTCTCTTGATGCCTCAGTAATTTACAATTCACAAACAGAAAATCAGAACAGCCTCTTTGTAAAAGTGGCATCTTGAATAAATAGGTTTTGAAAATACAATTATGTCAGTGTCTTATTTTAAGTGCAAATGACTGAATTTGCAGACAAGTTATCAATATAATGCATTTTAACTTGGCACAGAAGGGAAAGTTATTGCTGTGGCTCACCTGTGCACCTGGTAGCTTATTCCAGCAGAAGCTGATGTGGTAAGGCGCCAGTGACTTGTGCAGCTGGCACATGAGTCAGACAGTGAGGAGGCTGGAAAGGCCACGGTGCCAGAAGTGGAGATTCAGGCAGGGCCTTCATAATCTCCGGAAGCTCCCATCAGTGACAAGAGGATGAGCCTATTCTCAAGGCATGGGCCTGCTGGGCTGCCAAAAGGCAGGAATGGTTTCTCAGGGAGTAAGGCTTGGGGCTCATTGGCTACTTTTCTAGCCTATTTAAGGGATGACGGTGAAGGTAGCAATTTGCAGGAAACAACATTTGTCCATATTCCTTGGGTCTCTTGGCTCCAGAAACATCTGATCGGCTCTTGTTCTCTCTCTTGGCATTTTTCCTGCAAATTGCTTCTGGGCATTTTGCCAACCACCATAAGCTTTCTGATATCTACAAGACTGTTGATTCAAAATTGAATTATTAGTTTGTGGATGCATGCTGGATGTTAATGAGATTGAATTATCAGCCGGTGTTCAGAAAAGACTACTTGAAACTGTATTTGTCATGATTTGCTGTATCTTGTTGTGAGCCGCCCCGAGTCTGCGGAGAGGGGCGGCATACAAATCTAAATAATAAATAAATAAATAAATAAATAAATTTGTGTTTGACAACTACTAAGAAAGCTAATTAGTAATCCTTAATTTTATTTATTTATTTATTAGATTTGTATGCCGCCCCTCTCCGTAGACTCGGGGCGGCTAACAGTGTAATTAATTTAATTAGTTTAATTAGTTAATTAATTTAATTAGTAAAATAGGGGTTTGTACAGCCTTTGTGTGTGCTGTGTTCTTTGTGCTCCATAGCTGGGACAGAACAGTCATATCTGACCAGAGCAACTATCAAATCTAATCATGTGGGTAATTCATTAGATCATTTCAATAAGCTGAACATTTTCATCACTTTCTGAGTTCAAATTTAACTTGGAGGAGCCAGGTTACACCCCATACACAGTATAAGGCTTCCTCTCTCACCCTTACCTTATGTTCTTATGTTGTGGATGATTTCCAGCATGTTCAGTCTCAAAAGAAGCTCTTTCTAAGAGTTCTCTGAAAGCAAACTATGTGTAAACCACAGAAAGGAAAGAATCCAAGCTTTTACAAGAGGCTCACAGTTTCTCACAAGTTAAAGTTTGTTAATAACAGCTCACCAAACTATTCAGTTCATTGGACAGCATTCTGCTAAGTTGGACTAGGGAGGCAGGCAAATCTTGAACAATTTGCAGCTCAATTTTCATAGACATCCTTTCTCTTACATTTGCTAAAAATGTATAGCTAAGTTTTGTTTCTTACAAAAGTTTATTAAGTTTCCAAAGAAATTAAAATACAAAAATAATTATATTTAACCTGTATGTTAACAACATGACCAACACTTTGACTGTGAGTATTTATGTACTGTAGGTACCAAAGTACCACAGTACCACCAACAAACCAAGAAATCCCACAATATATGAATGAAGTCTTTATATACAAGATTCGGTACCAACAGAAAAACAAACAGTGAGGATGAAACATGATCGCTAAACACAGAATTAATACCTGGTGTTTGGGAGTGTCCAGGATTGAAAACTGGGCAGGAAAGGGAATGAGTTTGGGTATTCTGAAAGGTAGCAGGACTAAAGAGAATTCTGAAGTGGAGTACTCTATGACTATGTTGTAACTCTATCCTGCGGTTGTCACATCTTTACATATGTATGGATCAGTAGTGGTGCGGTAGGCAACTCTGCACTGGTAGCATCCGCCAGATTGCACAATTTGCGGGCGACTGCTCCAGTGCTGGCCTGTTGGATGGTGCCATCTTTTTTCTTGGTTTTTGGGGGTTTCTGCGCATGCACAGGATCAAAATCTTGTGAAGGAATGCTCGCGTGTGTGAGATTTTGGCAATTTTTTGCTTCTGTGCATGCATCCCCTTGTGAGATTTTGGTGTGGTTTTGCTTCCTGTATGTGCACAAAAGCAAAATTGCACATGGGTGCATGCGAGGGACCGACCGAATGAAGTGATGTGTGCACAGCGCACCAGTTTCTGGATAAGTGCAGCCTGCCACTGGTATGGATGCCCCTTGTTTGAGTTTCTTGACCCTTTTCAGTTGAACAGAATAGTTCATTGCTACTTTTCCCCCCCAATACTTACTAATCAAATTTGGATAGCAACCCATTTTACCAAATAAGAGTTGGGACAATACACAATAGATAAAGCCCACACATATAAAAATGACAGTTTAAAAAAAGTTAAAAAAAAGATTTGCATTAAGCAAGAAATGCAGATTTAAAAACCAAATACAATAAATGTACTCTCCTAAAAAAAATTGGGAACAGTAGGTATTTTAATCACTTTCCATCTGAAATGAAAGGAAGTTTGCTTCCTGATAGAGGCCAACACAGAACAAGCAAAGACCTGCATGAGAACATTGCAATGGTTGAGTTTTGCTCCATGGAATGGGTTTTTTAAATTATGCCTATAGCACAGAAAAAGCTATGTCTATCTACAGGTAAATTCATCAGGTGAAAGTTTTCATTTCTTTATATATACAAAGAGAGAGAGAGAGACATACTCCATATGAATTTTTCAATTTAGTAAAATTATACAAAAATAAAAAATAGAAAGTCAAATAGAAAAAGGAAATAAGAAAGAAAAGAAAACATACAACTATGCCTTCCATTTTCTATCAAGTAATTGTTATCTTTAATTTCTCCCCGTCTCATTCATCTTTTTTTTAATCCCTGAGTTCTGAAATCATGAATTCAATCTTTTTTACTTTCAGCAAAAAGTCCACATAAGTTTTGTCATCTTTCATTATAGTTGTAGTTGCAGTTGTAGCCGGCAGGAGCTGAAGGCGGAAATATCATCTTCCGCTGGCCTTGCACCCGGGCGGTTTCCTCCAAGTTCCTCCCTGTCATGACCACCACCACCACTTACACGGGGATGGACCCCAGTGGCCGAAGTAGCTCCAGGGTTCTTCGGCCCCCAGGTGGTGGTTCTAATTTCAATTTAGGATTTGATTTGCCAAAAGACCAGCAAGGAGGAAAAAGGAACAAAATGGCATCTTCCATCTTTGGGACTCCAGAAGTCTGCGGAGAGGGGCGGCATACAAATCTGATTAATAAATTATATTGCCTTTTTTCCCCCTCTGACTGGCGCAAGTTTCCATTTCTGCTCTAAGCTGTTGTCCCCCATACTGCAAATATTACAGTCATTTTCATATTGCACTGAACAGATGGAAGATGAAGACGTGTAATATGTTTGTAAATCCTTTGGAAAGCATACTGAGCATTGAGTATGTTTGAGCATTGTACTTTGGCCTGAGGGCAAGTTGTGTCACAGAAATTTGTTGACTTAATATATAACTTCAATGAACTATGTTTCTATTTTTCACACTTTCACAAATTTATAAATTGTGATAGAAATATTCTACTAGATGATCAGAATACAGTATTATGGAATTATATATAACTGAATTCATGAACAGGCAGCAAGGTCTCTGTCACTGTAAATGTTCATACGGTTTCTTCTCCCTTTTCATTCCCTGACTGTAAATGATCTTTGCTCTGTACTTACCGCTTTAGAAATAACTGGGAAATTAGAATAATGAAATATGTAATAATTAACAGTGATTAAAAGGCATATAGAACAAGCTAAACACTTGATCTTGGCTTCTGTTATCTGGCAAATAAGATTTGTTGCAAATATGAGTCTGTAAAATGTATGGGATGAATAGACAAGTGATGGAGTAATGGGGGCTAATTTTTTCCAGACTGAGTGCCCAAAGTGTGTGCGTACGCACGTGAATATGCACGCATGCCCAAACCCCCATGCATACATGCACACACCCACACCCTTCATGCATGCATGCATTACCCCCACACGTGACCCGTCCTGCATGCCACGTATGTGTGGCAGACACCCGATGACCAGTTGGCTGGTGGAATGTGCACACAGGTTTATGGTGGAGCTGAACTGGGGTGACAGCTCATATGCCCACAGAGACTGCGTATAGGCATGCCATAGGTTCGTTCGCCATCACGAGGGTAGGGTGTCAGAAGGCAGAGTTGAGGATGAACACAAAACATAAATCTTCCTCTCTCTCTCATGAGTTTTGTTGCTTGACTCAACAGATGCTTTCTACCCCTGCAGAGTATCAATCCATTTACTGGGACTGGATTCTGCAAAAGCTTTTCATACCAAATGCCATTCTTCATCTTTGTGTGACATGCAAGGTCATGTTTCAAAAAACAGTGGGTTTGGATAGGCTGAAAAGTACCTTTGTTTTCATTTTATTTACCTTTTGACACATTAAAATAATAACTTGGTAACAACTTGGAAAGTCCCTAAAAAGTTCACTGCTGGCTCATGAGGAATGGAGTTTCAGGTTGTATACTCCTGTTATCAGCTTGTATAATCTCTTCATAAAGGTGCTAGCAAGATTTGCCTAAGAGGAAAGAGAAACCAACTAAAAGTCAAGATTTGTTTACTCTCTTGTTAAGAATGAATCTGGGCTTTTTTCCTGGCTTAACAAAATATGATTTTGAAAAACTGATTGAAGATGCTATCTGAGCACAGTTCCTACTGTCATGCCAACACATAATCCAGAAAAAAACGTCGTACAGTATTTGGAGGGTTATCAATAAGGTTAGGTCCTTATTATAGTGGATCTCTTAAAGATGGTGCCTAGACAGTATCA